>NC_056743.1:1052351031-1052403531 GCF_019279795.1 Protopterus annectens
CTTCATTACTAGTTAGAGGTGGTTTAGAGTCAATAGATGTCAATGGGTTGCAAACTGGCTCAGAGATAGAACCCACATGGTCAGAATCGCAGGTGCCATGTCTGAATCCAAACCAGTTACAAGTGGCGTCCCACAGGGCTCAGTTCTGGGACCTCTCTTGTTCGGTATATACTTCTCTGAGGTTCAGGCTAACACGGGGGGGATTATGGCTGACAAAGTTCGCAGATGACTGCAAACTGGGGGCCATAATCGAATCTCCAGCTGACACAAGCATCCTCCAAAAGGGTCTCACAGAGACGGATGCTTGGTGCCAGAGCCACGGCCTCAAGCTAAATGCTAAAAAGTGCATAGTCATCCCCTTTGGGAAAAACAAGGTGCCCACAAATTACCACATAGGTGGTAATCCATTAATCGGAAGAAGTAATTAGAGATTTGGGGACCAACGTAGATAGTAATCTCTCCTTTGATAATCACGTTGCCAAAGTGGTTAGAAAGACCATCCATATAGCCCACCTTATCACGAAAGGGTTCGCATCTAGATCGAGAGAGGTCATTGTGCCCCTCTACTCATCACTCATCAGGCCCATAATTGAATACAATGCCCCTTTTGGGATGTACCTTACCCGACACCTGCAGCAACTGGAGAGACCCCAGAAGTACCTCACCAAGAGGATCATGGGCTACAAACAGATGTCCTATGCAGCTCGACTAAAGAAACTCCAGCTCTACTCAGTTGCTTACCGCCTACTCAGAGGCGATCTATGCCTGATGTACAAAGCCATGTCAAACCCAGAATTAATGGACATGCTCCACCTCAAAAAATCCAAGTCCCTTAGAGCTACACACTCCAGGGACCTAAACCTCAGCACAAAAATAAATAGGACATGCTGGAGGGACAGATTCATTTCCCAGAGGCTCCCCTCACTCTGGAATAGAATCCCAATTCATGTTAGACATAGCCCCTCGCTGACCCTCTTCAAGCGAAATCTGGACGCGTGGATGGGAAATCACAAATTCACCCCTGGGATCTCTTCTGTGTCCCTGCTAGACAGAGGTACAGTAAACTAATTTTAAAACGGTACCTTCTGTGGCCTACTTTACAGAGGCACAGTTGGATAATCTAATAGGGAGGCGGAAGCCAAATACATTCTGGCTAGGCTTATAAATGCCCTAGGGCAGATAGCCTAGTATCTACCTATGAACCTATGAACCTATAGACGTCACCTGTAATCCAGATTTGTATAGTATAGCTACTCCACCTCCTTTAAAACACAATGAATGGAAAAAAACGGAGAAAAATGAAAAACTAGTAACACAAAGTGTTCTCCATTGTACAGAATCCAATGAAGGCAGTCCCACGAACCATTGCTGTATACCAAAGTAATAACAATAGTTCTCCGTCAGAAAGACTATTCAGTCCACAAACAAACAGTAAACTAGAAAGTTTTTCTTTACAAATTTTAAAATACACAGGCTTTCAATGATGATTAATGATGTATGATAATACACGCATATACATTTTAGATAGTTATTTATGTTGTTATTATACTTATGTATTTATTGCACATACTTTATGTCTTGTCTTGTCTTGTTTTTATATGGAGCACTGCACCTTTATTTTTAACCAGAGTGATTTGAACGTCTTAATTAAAATGACTTAATTGCAATAAATTAATCAAGTACAGAACTATATAAATATGCAAGTAGAACAATGCCATTCATTCTGATGAAGTTTCCTCTATTGGAAATGAAAGCACTAAATCTACATTGCATTGTAATTCAATAAATTTTATAAAAGTACTGTTTGTTTGTGGACTGAATAGTCTTTCTGACGGAGAACTATTGTTATTACTTTGGTATACAGCAATGGTTCGTGGGACTGCCTTCAATGGATCCTGTACAACGGAGAACACTTTGTGTTACTAGTTTTTCATTTTTCTCCGTTTTTTTCCATTCATTGTGTTTTACTGGTCTTGCTTGTAATTGTAAATGGAACTACAGGATAGCCGAGGGGCCTCACAATCCACCAGGAACGAACAAACTTTGATTGGTGAGCTTACCAGGCTCATACAAGCCTTTTCTCAGCCGGACACTAATTCACAGGAAGCGGATATCCTTATACCGTGTGCACAACCATCTGCGGGTAAGCACAGTAACACTCGTAGTGCCAGCAGACCTATTCTAACTGATACTAGGCAGCTGCGTGTTTTCAATAACAATGGTGAAGGAAATACGAGTGAAAGAGTTGCTTTAGGACAGAAATACGACGAAAAATCGTATTTGGACAAATATGCTGATATTAATTTTAGCGACTGGCTGAACAGAAGTTTTGGTTTTTCGGAGTCTCGTGAACATGGACATAAACAACAGGATATTTCTTATGCTGAAAAATGTAAGCTGTTAAAAAAGTATATGCATAAATACAAAATTTAAATCTTGATAACTGGTTCTTAATGGAATGTATAAAACAGAAACATGTGCCTAAGGGTCTTAGGCTAAACAAGTTTCCTAATGATACTGTTATGGGTTCTACTTTATACAAAGAAATTGTTTAAATTCTAAATAACTGTGGTTTAGCTTTAATGAGAGCTATGATTAACAACAACAACAAACTAATTGATGAGTTGAATGACAAGATAGACAAAATTAATAAAGAAATATGTGAGGATTTGCTGTTTACTGTACGAGAACACAAATGTAATTATTTTAGAGTTTTTAATGACGTTGATAATACTGTGGTCAAAAATCACAAAAGAAAGATGGGTAAATTAGATAGGGATGACAGGGCCTATGAACACCAGCAGGCCTACCCTTTGGGGCATAAAAAGGAACAGTTTAGGGATTATTCTAAAAGGAGAGTTTACTCACAAGCTAATCACCATACTGATGGCTTTTATCATTGGAAAAGGGCGGAACAATGACTTACAGATGGAAGGTGACATTGGTTTACAAGAACATAATTATAATGGGGAGTTTAGTGACCATGACATCCCTTTAGGACAGGAGGGACTCAGAAGATCCGAACGGATACTCTCCCATCCCATATATGCACAGGTTATGAACAAACACACTCAGATGTTTCAGGGGAATCACCAACATTGATAGAAAATGACGTGCCTTTGTTATCTGACAAATCTATTGTATATACAGAGCCTGAAAAGGAACATTGTGGGGTGCATCCTTCTATATTCAACTTCCACAATAGTGTTATTAATCAACAAGATGGCAAGTTTTTCATTTATAACTATACAGACATTAGAATTGAGGACAGGCATTTTTCTTTATTTAAAAAGGTCTTCACTTTTGTTCCAAATAGAAGAATGGACTTGACGGAAATTAATTTAGACATAAAACTATTTACTAGAAAGTTAAATTTGGAAGCTTTGGCTTCCATGAATGAGCTTCCCAATAGTAAAAATAGACAGTGTGATAAGTTGGTAAGGAAAAGCATGTACAACCCCCCCCCCCCCTTGCAGAGTGACATTAATAATTTTGAAAAAGTTGTCATTAAGGAAGTAAGAGAAATTTACCATCATAATAGACATAGTTATTACAATTCTAACCTGAATTCAGAAGAAAAAATTACCTTGGAAAAAATTAAACACCAGTATTCAGATGTTAGAATTATGAAACCTGACAAAGGGGGAGGGGTTGTATTAATGAACAAATGGTCTTATTTAACTAAAATGATGGATATTTTAAATGTACAGGGACGATATACCATCATTTCTAAAAATTAGCTCAATATAGCATATAAAAAGATAGATCTGATTATAGAAGACAATTTATTACAAGTTTTAATCAATGAAAAACTATATAGGTGTTTTAAAGTTGAAAAAACTTTTTTGTCCACCATGTTTAGTATCCCTAAGATACATAAGGATGCACTAAATCCACCACTAAGACCTATAGTGACATCTGATGGTTCTAAAACCCAGCCTTTAGATATTTATGTTAATAGAAAATTGAAGCCCTTTTATAAACAATATCCACACATTTTAATTGATTCATGGGATTTATTAAACAAAATTAATCAACTACAATACCAGTCCCATTACTCATTTTTAACTGTGGATGTAAAAGATTTATTTTCTGTGATTCCACACAGTACAGGCATAGAGTGATTTGAATTTATATTAACTGAATTAAAATTTTTGAATGACAGTGAGTTCAGATTAGTATTAGAGAATGTCGAGTTGGTATTGAAAAACAATTTTATTTATTTTCAAGGAGATATCTTCCAACAACTAGATGGTGTAGCTATGGTGGCAGCTTGTACCCCCATTTTTGCCAATATAGTCGTGTTATATTGGGAATTACACTTTGTGTTCAACTCTCTATTCATGAACAACATAGAAAAATACTTCCGTTTTTTGGATGATTTATTGATTGTGTGGAAGGGTTCACAAGAAGAAGCACCTAAGGTTATGGAATATTTTAACAATTCCACCCAGTTCCTCAAATTTACACATGAATTTAACATGGAAGAGACACATTACCTAGATGTAACTATTTTAAAAGATAACATAAACAAACAATGTGTCAAGAATTTTTAGGAAGGCTTGTTTCTCTAATTCCTATCTACATTATCACAGTAATCATCCCCCACAACAGAAGAAAATATCATAAAAGGACAAATGGTCAGGGTGGCCAGAATGACATCCACATATGTTGATTTTATAAAGGAAATGGACTATGTGCATAAATTATTTTTGGAGAGGGGCGGCCCAGAACCAGTCATTATTTCTCTCAAGGAAGAGGTGATTAGGGGGTGGGGGACCAGATACATACCCCTACTGAATATAGATGTCAACATGAGGAATAGTGCTACAGACAGCAATGCTGTTGATTTTAGAAGTAGTGATATTTACAACAAAACCAAAGACAAAATCACCCTTTTTTTGTTATGACATACAATTCTAACACCAATGTAATAAGAAGAGCTACAAATAAGATATGGGACATCTTTAAGAGTATGCCAAACAAGATAGATATATTTAATAGGCATTTATGTTATAGTTTTAGAAGGGGTCCTAACCTCAAGAGTATTTTTGAGAAAACTAGACAGGAGAATGAGGAAATTAATAAGAAAAAAGGTACTTTCCGGTGTGGAAGATGTTCCCAATGTACATTTATAGCGAACACAGGTGAACTATCAATACCTACTATTTCATTATGTTTTAAGAGTAAACATTATTTCACTTTTTATACAAAAGGGATAGTATATTTGGTTTATTGTACCCATTGTGGGGCTTATTACGTGGGGAAAACAGAAAGACACCTAAGACAAAGAATATATGAGCATATGTACGATGTTAATAGGAAAAAGGAAACAAACACATTTTACAGACACACATTGTCATGTAAGGAAGTCAATTTTAAATTTTGGATTTTGGAAATGTCACCTAAGGATAGTAAGGGAGGAGATTGGGAAAACCAGTTATGTTATAAAGAACTGATATGGCAATTGCGACTGGATTCCAATACACCACCAGGAATGAATGATTATGTGTCACTTTTACCTGCCCTAAGGCTAAGGGCTAACCAAGTTAAAATTAATAAAAGAAAGGTCATGAAAAAGAACTAAACAGTTCATTAACTAATTATTTATTTATTTGTTATAATATCAATGTCAAATATATTATTATTACAATTTTTATTATATGCTATTTTATTATTATTGTTACATTACTATTACATTAAACTAATGTTAGACATCTATTCAACACATCATCAAATTTATTATTATATACATTTGTGTTTTATATTTATATTTTTAAAAAAATGAGGGGTATATATTAGGGATCATTATATTATGATCTCTAGTTGAAGAGACTGATTATATTATGAACTCTAGTTGAAGAGACTGGTTGTACATTATATTATTATTTTATTATATTATTCATACATCACAGTTTAATTCTGATCTTGTACTGCTTACATGTTTGTCTTCAGAAAGATTTTCTTTACAAATTTTAAAATACACAGGTTTTCAATGATGATTAATGATGTATGATAACACACGCATATACATTTTTAGATAGTTATTTATGTTGTTATTATACTTATGTATTTATTGCACATACTTTATGTTTTGTCTTTTTATATGAACACTGCACCTTTATTTTTAACTAGAGTGATTTGAACGTCTTAATTAAAATGACTTAATTGCAATAAATTAATCAAGTAGAGAACTATATAAATATGCAAGTAGAACAATGCCATTCATTCTGATGAAGTTTCCTGTATTGGAAATGAAAGCGCTAAATCTACATCGCATTGTAATTCAATAAATTTTATATAAGTACTGTTTGTTTGTGGACTGAATAGTCTTTCTGACGGAGAACTATTGTTATTACTTTGGTATACAGCAATGGTTCATGGGACTGCCTTCACTGGATCCTGTACAACGGAGAACACTTTGTGTTACTCCATCTCCTTTCTTAGCTTTTCAGTCTAGTCTAGTCTTAAGATGCTGTACCCTGGTGGTATAAATTCATTGTCTTGTATAGATGGTTTGAGCCAAGTTTCAGTGAGACACAGGATATCAAATGAATGCACATCCATGAGAGCATGTAGGTGGACAACCTTATTATTTATGCTCCTGATGTTAAGATGGGCTATCAGTAGTGAGCTGGGAGGTCTGGTAAGGAGTTGAGTACTAGTGGGGGTTGTGCTATGGGTCTCTCTGGACTGGATAGAATTTGACCCTGGATTGGGATGTATATCTCCATCTATTAAAGATTGGAGTTGAATTCTAAGTGTAAGCTGCAGAGGTTTACATGTTAGGAACTGAGGTTTCCTAGCTTTTGGCCTGTAGTATCTGATGTGAGTCAGTCTGTGATATTTTGCTGGTAGGTAGGCTATTGTGCTGTGTGTGTTTGAATGGCTTTGAGCATGTGCTAATGGTGGTGAGGAGGTTTGCTTTGTTGGGTAACAAAGGTTTATGTGGTGGAGATGTTCATAAAATGTTAGTAGATAAGATATAGTAAGAATAGGTATGACGGAAGATAGAAGTAGGATTTTCAGGTGTGGAGAGGTTGATATGAATGACATTATGGCAGAGTTGTATATAGGGTAAAGATAAGGGTAAGTTAGGTGGTTTACTAAGATGAGACTTGGAAGTGTTGGTCTTGGCACTTTAAGGATTGGGATGTTATGATTGGTGGTTATTGTAGGGGTGTGGTTTGGGTGAATAAATGTAGGAGCACTGGGGGTGGGTGGAAATTGGGGGCAGGGTAGGGGAGTGGGGTGAGCCCGCAGGGTGAATGGAGTGGGATAGAGCCAGTAAAGGAAGAGGACCCCAGGAACAATCAGTGAAGAGCTGACTGCTGTGGTAAGGAGGAGATGTGTGTGGAGGAGAGTGAGTTATAGTGAAAATAGAGGAGTGAGCAGAACTGGGATAACAAAGAAAAGAAAAAGCAATATGTCTGATAAATTATATTTCAGAACAGTGGGATAGATTTACAAGGCAAATACTAGGAGAAGGATGTCGCCTAGTGGACAAGGATAAAAATGGAAGTAGCTTTACAAGATTGTTGTCAGGTCTAGGAGTAATGGAGGGTAAACAGGAGTTAGCAACAGAGACTACACATGGGTAGTGTGATAAGGTTTAGGAGAAAAGAGGATTAGAGTAGAGTAAGGTTGCTGGCTGTCCTGGCAAGGGAGCAGTCTTCAGTAACATGGAATTATATAATTCAAGTATATTTTTACTACAATAGTTGTAACACATACTTTCTTAGTTCCTTGTGGGAAAGAGGCTTAGGGAGAGGATTGGCTCTATTCTTTAGTTCAGGTAGATATATATATATATATATATATATATATATATATATATATATATAAACTAAGAAATGAACTTCGTGACAGTAACAGCATTCAAAAAATAGTAAATCACACCAACTCTTGTAGTACTTTAGCGCTTTCATCTTATTTATTATCAAGACTTCTTCAGAAAGACATGTTTCATAACTATGAGCAACCATTTTCACTTCCTTTAAATACATTAGTTCTAGCAGACCATTTAAATTAACAACAGTTCCTTTCCAATAGTAAAGTGTGAACAGGCAGGGTGCTGTGTGCATTTTCATTAACATTGCAATCGCAGTTACATAAGGTAAATTGGTCAGACAGTAATAGCCTTGTGGTGCCGTGTGCATACTAATAGGGATCGTGTGCAAAAAAGGATTGTGTGCAAAAGCAAAATAAATAAATAAATAAATAAATAAATTATTAAAAATATGGGGGAACTGGGAAGGATGAGAGTCATGCTGTGATAATTCTAATATAAACACTTAACTTATGAGTCCCTGCCTCCAAAGGTAAGTAAAGAAGGGCACGGAGGAAGGTGGAGGAGTCAGGTAGAGAGTCCTACTCTGCTTGGGTATCAGTGTGTGTGTAGAGAAATGTGTGGGTATGCCACCTGATGGGGAGTGGGAGGAATGCGTTGTGGACTTGAGGGGGGGGGCTGTTAGACTATATATACGAGTCTTATTTGTATTGTTGAAAGTACGGTTCATCGAACCGTACTTTATCAAACAAACTTTAGTGAAAGTGCCTTTTGTTGAAAATGCACTTTCGCTAAAGAAAAAAAAAAAACACCCAGTTTGCATATACTGTTATTTGTACATGAACGTATACTGTTGATGTACAACTAAGGAAACTCCTGTTGAGATCGTGGTTACAGTGGGGATAAGGGAAAATTCCCTTTTCCCCACTGTAGTGTGATCTCAGATTGAGAATAATAAAGTAGGGGGGTGTAGGGATGCAGCCCCCCTGCATAATACTGTTTGGCTTTAAGGTTTTTTAATTTTTTTACATTTTATTGTTTTTGTTCCACGAAAGTGCATTTTAGATATATGCACTTTCGCGGAAGTGTATTATTGGAAACACGGTATGATGAACCGTATTTTCGATAATACAATGTAGACCTATATATATATATATATATATATATATATATATATATATATATATATATATATATTAGACACACGCACACACATCTACCAAAGTTATAGAAAGAGTGGTCAGCCAAATACCTCACAGAGCAAAACATTTTGTCACATTCTCAACATTGTTTTTGTAACCAGTAACAGTGTAGACACAGCATTAGCAGACCTTGTTGACTGTATACTTTCTTGTAGGGACAAATTACATTGTTTATCTAGTCTTTCCAAAGCCTGGATATGAGTGAATACAATTTGTTTTTAATATGCCTCAGGGATGTTGGTTTTTCTGCTAATGTTAAGGCTGTTTCTGTCTGTATATATATCTCAATTCACTGCTACATTAGCCTGCCAACATTTTGTTTCTCTGCCGTATATAGTGCAGGCAGGTAAACCAAAAGGATAAATATTTATTTTTTTTTTACTGCTCTTGATAGTTACCTGTGATGTAGTATTGTACATTGATGCATGTAAGATCATGCAGTATGCTGATGACTTCACACTGTTAAGCTGCATTAGACAAACAACATATACTCAATAAACCTAGATATTAAATAATATTACAGAGTAGTTTTTATGCTGTCAGAAATAAGAAGAATCATATGGGACTGCTACCAAATGAGAAAAGGAAATTACTAATGCTTGATAACCCTAACCCTGCCCCTAACCCCAACCCTATACTTTACCTTAGAATAAAGCCTTTCTGTAAAACTCACATCAGACAAGATACTAGGATATGTGACACATTTAGCACCACACATGCACAGCACTAAACCTACATGTTCCCATTCTCTAATGCTGAAACTTCTTTGTGTCCAAAACATTAAGAATTGAAATCTCAAGCTCACGCTTACTTTATCCTCATGCATACAAATATGTTCTATATTGCTTGTTTTTACATTTGCAATATTAACCAATGTAATTTCTTGATGAATTGTACATTCTGTGGATGAACTGCAGATTTGAAGAATGATTCACACACACACACACACACACACACACACACACACACACACACACACACACACACACACACACACACACACACACACACACACACACACACACACACACACACACACACACACACACACACACCATATCTCTCAACTGTCCAGATTTTTTCAGAATGTCCGGATTTTTGCCTCATATTTTTGTTCCATTCCACAACATCTGTGGTTTACTGGCAAATCACTGAAAATTGAAATAACTAAATAATGTCATATATGTGAGTTTCAGACTTCATTTTCTTCAGAAAATGCAAGCTAAGACCAATGCTGTTATTCAAGCAACTTTCTAAGTCTGTAATATATTAGACACATGCACACACACACACACACACACACACACACACACACACACACACACACACACGCTCGTGCTCGAACGCATGCACACACACACACACACACACACACACACACACACACACACACACACACACACACACACACACACTCACTCACTCATATATCAACACACACTCATAGACATGCATGTATAGAGAGAGATACACGCGGGTCTATATTAGATAGTTGAAGTTCTTTAACTCCAAACACCTAATGGTTGAACCATTAAGTTCAAAGTTACAGAACTTCAGCTATGCAAAAAAAAAAAACACAACGTACAAAACAATAACTTGTTGTAAGCAAGGGGGGCAAGCTCCCCTGCACCCCCCCCCACTACTTAAATGTATCAACTCCAAGATCGCACCACATTGAAGTGAATGGAAACCACCGCTTATGGAGATTTTCATTCAAATGCTCGAACTTTTACAAATTCGAACATATGGTCTCAACCATATGTGGTTCGAACTTGTAAAAGTTCGACTACGTGAATGGAACACACACACCACATGCACTCATGCACACACACACTCTCACACACACACACACACACACACACACACACACACACACACACACACACACACACACACACACACACACACACACACAGTATTTTCCTTGTAGCAGGCTTGGACAGCTCTCTTGGTACCTTATACTACACCAGCACTGTCTGTTCTCCTTATGTCCCAAAGCTGCCAAACTTTTTCCACAGACAAGTCTGAATTTTTACAGTCCCGCAGTTTTAAGTTATTCATAATGCCATGAGCTGTATTGCACTCAGATCTCTCCTATTCTTTTATCTCTCTTTCATCCCACACTAGTTTTGTACCTTGTGTCTTTAGTTAATTATTTATTTTATTCAGTTTAACTTGTGTAAATGGTCTTGTTCAAGGACTCCCATTCAGCCAAAATCTATACATGTTAGGCAAAGATTTACATGCATCGATTTATACAAGTAGAACTGTCCTGTTTTAGCAAGTAGGAACTCTAAGCCTTAATCAGTTTCTTCTACTGTTTCAGTCGCTCAAGTCCTTAGATACTTCAGTATCGTTTTCCACATCTAAGCTTTGAAGGAAGGAATGGAGATACTGCTTGTATTTTACTTTTGAGTAGTCTATGCAATGTCGGAAAGTGAGATTAGAACAGGAAGTATACTGAAAGTGTTGCATTTTTACTGACCTGATGGAAGTCCGAGGATAGAGAACAAGATTTATGTGCTAATTCATTTGCATACAATATTCTTGCTGTCTGCAGAAAATATCTAGCAGAGTTCTGAAACAAAGTTGTCCAGCTTCTTGGAACCTGTACCCAACTAGGTCAACAAAGCTAATTCAGTACTCATATTTAATAAACCTAATATTAGATACAGTTGTCAATTTGACTAAAAGTTGAAAAGTAACACATATAAGCTTTTGCAGCTGTAGGTCTTCACTCCCACCAATAACTATCTTTTGACATATTCCAAAGGAAGGATAACACAGTCAGTGACACAATCTGTTCCAAACAAAACATGCATAGCTACGCATTTTAAGAAAGGCTGTGCATATCTCTCAGATAGTAACACCCTATCCCAGCCGACAGACAAGGAATCCCTACACTAACTGACTTTGTAGTACAAATGGTACAAATTCTTCATGGACATCTGGTAAAAGCTGACAATTAAATGCAATTTTATAATTAGCTAGAATGCTGGAAAAAATGTTAGCTTATCTTTGTTAGGATGAGCTATTCACTCCTACTTGTAACTCCAGAAGCTGGATAATTTTTGTTTGTAGAAGCAGATACACTGAAACTTACAATGTGTACATGGTTTCTGTGAAGTCATTTTATGAGTTTTAAGAGAAGGTTTTATATTACTTCTGGATGATATATGTACACAGCAAATTGTCAAAGAATGCTTCTTTTGTTACATCTTTCTCAGATACCTGGGAACCTACCTTTGGATACCATCTGAATATGTCCTCTTGATAGAACTATGTTATGGTACAGAGAAAAGGCATAAAAGCTTGCATTTGTTACTTTGGTCTATAAACAATTCCTAGGGAATTGCTATCAGCAAACCTGACCAATGATATTATTGCTCAAGGTGTGCTTTAGCACTCTTTTTTTTTTTCACCCAGGCAAAGGCAGGATTTCTTGGTGCATGCCTGTTGGCTTACAAAGGCTGAAGAAGAGTTTATTGAACTACTTGCTAGGAGAGACAGGTGTTATATTCAACATTTGAGGAAGCACAAGTGCTGATCTGCATAAATATTTCACAGTGTTTTCCTTTAGAAAGTATCTTCTTCATCATCTTCTTTCGGCTTTTTCCCGGATAGGTTTCGCCACAGTAGTCACCTGTCTGCTCATGATTGGCAGTGAGTTTTTACAGTGTCAAGTTGCCAGCCCGACACCCAACTTTCCACAGAAGGCACACACATGCACACACTCATGCCAAGGGCAAATTTAGAGTGTCCAATCCAAATACAGCATGTATTTGAGATGTGGGAGGAAACCGGAGCACCCAGAGGAAACCCACGCAACCACAGGGAGGACATGCGGATTCCACACAGAAGGCACCCCCAGCCAAGGATCAAACCAGAGAGCCTCTTGCTGTGTGGTGACAATGCTAACCATTGCACCACCAAAGAAAAAAACAATCATAGTTGTTAAGTATGATGGCCACCAATTTGAACCCCTGACAGCAAACCCTGGACAAGTTGGAGTCAACAGTCAAAAGATCAGCTGACATGGAGCAAATCTCAATGACACAAAGAATAACGCACCTGAACCTGTGGTTTTGAGCACAATTGTATTAAAACATACTAAGCGCTTTCATCCTTTCCTACTAAAGACTTCACCAGAGTGAAAAATACATCAGTTCATTCAGTACTTAAATCTATCAGTCAAAACCCCCATACCCAATCAGATCATTATTCAATCAGTAAAGTGCTCCTTATGCAAAAGTTATTCAGTGCAACTAAAATATTCATATGGGTTATAATGATAGTTAGAACAGCCACAGAGTGTAAAATATCAGCAACATACCAATATATAATAATTCAAAATACAGAAAAACAGGAAAATTATAACAAAATCTATAATAAATAGAACTGTAAAAATACAACTTTACACCAGTAACAATTTACCTTTAAGTATACTAAATAATGATTAAGAATCATTTAACCCCTTGTTCCTTTACAGCATCTGCACAAATATTACACAGAGTGTTCCTACAAAAAGTGCAAGATGGTAGACAAACAAATGTAGTTTGTATGTATAATGGCCACCAATTTGAACTCTTGACAACAAACCTCAGTTACGTTGGAGTCAATAGCCAAACGATCAGCCAAAATTGAGCAAAACTAAGATTAAATTAAATTAATTTTAAAATGAAATAGAACTGCCTTATTTTTGGAATTAATCTAGTACATACATGCATTACTATCACAGCTCTGCCAAGTTTTTGACAATCAGCAACCATTTTTACTGAATGCATTTAAAAGTATTTGTTCAATGTGCTTTTTTTTCATTCTGTTATAAAATTAATATTAGTGATAACAAGTTTTCCATGATTTACATAAAAAAATCTGCGTAATTACAGCTCACTGAAAATACTTCACTAAAACTGCATTCTCTGAAGCAACCGTGACCATACCTTTATATGGTGAATTTTACTCTCCACATACGCTTTTTAAAGTCATAGCAAAAGCTAAAAGTAGACTCACTAAATTCATTCAACGACAGTTACAGTAAACATTGTTTAGTTAACCATATGTCAGGAAACTGTAGCCCAATATTAATGTATTGCGAGAACAAGAAGGTCATTGTGAGGAATCCAAGAGCCTTACTCATCATTAGCATGTATGTTTTAATATGTTGGGTTAACTAGCTTTTCTAGTACACCCAAGACTAATCTGTCCTTACACAATATACAACTCTTGCAAGGAAGTAAAATGTGAATGCTTTGAAATGATCCAGTATATTGATTTGTTTCAGTAAAATCTGAATTTCAATTGATTATAGAAAGTGGACAATGCTACATTTCATGTCACTACATTCATGTTAACACTTTACTTGGCACCCAAATGGAAATAGGATATATACTACAAAAAAACAAAAAAAAAAAAAATAAATAAATATATATATATATATATTACAGATAACTGCTTTGATTTAGTCTGATGTAGTTTCCACATAGTTCAGCTACATTATTAAATTAAGCTACAACAGAAGTTTCATTCCATCAAAGGATTAGATCTGTGTTCCTTATGCTTATCTGATTTAAGAAACTTTCTTGTATTAAGGATTCAGCTTTTCAGTGATTATATTCTGTAACAGGTTTCATGTCACAAAACAATACAACAGCTTAAACAAAGAATACATATACATTGACCCTGAAATGAGAATACACACACACACACACACACACACACACACACACACATTTATATATATATATATGTATATATATATATATATATATATATATGTGTGTGTGTGTGTGTGTGTGTGTTTAACAAATTACATCAAAGAAAGAGGTTTAGGAAGAAAAACATGACTTATCTACAATCATGCTGCGTACTTACCATGTCTGCCGATGTTGAAAGTGACTGTACAAAGCAGGAAGCTGTCTGTTTACAGAGATGTGTGTGCAAAGCTCTTTCAGTTATCTATAGAAGGAAACCACCAAGCACATGCTAAAAACACAGAATGAAGTGCTTGAAAGATTGCGCTACAATACAGACCTTATTAAAATAATCTCGAAGAAAAGAAGTCACATCTGTTATTTTAGAAATAAAATGGTATAAACAATTTGTATCACCACTGTATCTTGATTAATATGAAAAAGGAAGCTACTGCCCAGCTTCATGTATTTCCTTTCTTCCTTATTAATTTCCAGATTCCTATGCAGGTTTGGAAAAAGCCTTTCTATGAGCATTTCACTAAAGTGGAAATGTGTTCACTTTTACTGCACTTGTTTACAGGACAAGTAAAAAAAGGAACTTTTTTTTGACAAGTTGTATTGTATGTTGTGATGTTAAAAAAATCAACAGTTTGAGCAACGGTGCTTTATTTTATATTCAGTTTTCCTCGAATAAGGGGTGCACATGATCTTACTGAAAGTCCTGCAGTTTCTTTATTTAGTCAGGCTCATTTACTGCACACATACAAACAGAAATAGCCTGAAGAGTCATCTTCTGCCTTTGTACCCTAATATTCTGCTACTGTGAGAGACAATCGTGTGCCTTATACAGATGTAGGACAGCTGTAAATGATATTCAGTATATCTTATAGGACTTGCACTCTGTTTTTTGATACAAAGATTTAATGCATGTACAACAAACATCGACTTACATTTACAAGATTGTATTTTTTAATATTTTAGGTAATTAGAAGGAAATGTTTGATAGCAGGGTCCTGATTAAATGTTTGCAGTCAAGTAGGACTGGTAGTGTGTGAGCTGTTAGCTGGCAATACTCAGAGGTCTAGAGATAATGTACCCACAAAAGTCACGAGGTGTACAAACATTTTTTTTTGCATGTGTTTACTCATTTCACATTCAGTTTCTTTAAAACTAAACTAAACATTGTTGCATAACTACAAATCCAAGGCTACCCTTGCAGATGATGTTATAGTAAGCTATAATACAGTATCCCATTGTGTAATTGCCCATACCTCTCAACCTCTTACAACAAGAAATCTGGACAAAGCCATAAATAATGGGGGAACAGAGGCCCCAAAACAGGGATAATTTTACAAACATAGAAGGTTGATAGGCTAACAGGTTTGGTTTTGCATTAGCATGCACTTTTTAAAGGGAATGGAGTCTGAAATTTAAATGCTTGTCATTATTTTCCGATTTCAATTCTCAATGCTTTGCCAGTGATTAACCAGAAAACCAAAATTTTATGAGCCCCCATACCAAAAATATGAGGCAAAAATCTAGACATTCTGCAAAAATCTGTACAGTTGAGAGGTTGCCTTAAAAGGACAAAGTCATTCTTGCACCTGTAGTGACTGAAAACACAATTACTGTGAATAAATAGTGATCAGGATGGAAAACGGAGGCAAGTTTAAGATATTTAAACTGAATATTAAGTTGTGTTCAGACATGCATGTTTAACTTGATTCTTTGATGGTGGGTGTAAATGTGATTTTTACTTCTTTTCTGCTTGTAATTATTTTGCTTGCTTACTTTCTGGTAAGTTTACCAGAATTAATTATTACTGTTAGTAGTATAGTAGTAGTAGTAGTTTTAGTTAAGGAAGTTCATAGGTTCAGTAGGTTCAAGTGTCCCTGTGTTCAGGTCCAAGGATCAACTAAATGCACATGTACTTTGCTGGATGTTTGACTGACTGTAGTTTTATCAGTTTAAGTTAAGGAAGTTCATAAGTTCAGGTTTCCCTGTGTACAGGCTTGAAGGCCAGCCAGGAATGCTGGCATACTTACATTTTGTTATTATCTTTCATTATAAGCAAAAGTGGCAAAGATCTGCTTTTAAACATACTCATATTCTCAAAGATCCTAATAATTTCAGGCATTATCCCATGCTCTTGGGATCACTTGTGTGAGAAAGATACCCTTCACACTGGTTTTATTTAGACCAATAGCAAACTTCAGAATACCAAGGTGAAATATCTTATGATTATCATATAATTCCTGACCTAAAAGAACAGTCAGTGTCTCATCTTTAAAACCCTTACAGGCTAAGCATTCTTAAATTCTGAACCGTCAATAATCAATCCTATAGAAACAGTATATTCAAATTCTGTGAGTCAGAGAAGTCATTTGATAAATTTCATTGTACAGGTTTCAGCATATTAACTTCTACCATTGGATATGCCTAGAATGAGAGTTGTAAAACAGGATAAATAATTTGGTTAAAAAGCAGGTTACAATCACCAGGTCCCTGTTGGTCAAAGATCAGACCAATAAGGTAAACCTACTTGCTTCAAGGCCCTGGTTCTATTATGTATGGCGTTATCCTTCAAAGGCAATCTATTGTTGACAGTTACTCCAAGTCTTTCATCGCGTTGACCTCAGCTATGACTTTGTAATTTAGCTTAAGAGGACTATCCAGTCTATTATGATCAAGGATGACAAATATTTTTTCACTCTTTTTTTTTTTGTACTTCTCACCTGATTCCAAGCAACCTCAGGCTTCTCCAGTCATCTATCCCCAGATCCCCCAACTGCTCCTTACATGATACCCAATAGGTACACTCACAACTCTTCAAGAAGCCATCTTCACAAGACCTTATTGTTAGTAGCAGCTTGCTTACACTATTATCTGAAATCTAGCAATTTTTCACCAGTTATTCAGAAATGTTTAAATGTTTATCTAACTTTGTGTATATTGAAGGTACACAGTTGTTCTTGTTTTATATTTCTTGCTTATATCACCTTTGTCTTTCATATCTCTTGTGCATATTATTCTTGTTTGCATGTTTTTTATACAGATGTTCCTCCCTCTGTCATGGTCTTAATCTTGAATACTTCTGTTTTTGCTGTTTAGCTCAGGTAAGGCTGAAAATGGTTTTGTACCAGCCTACCCATCTGGTTAACAAACAAACAAACAAACAAAAAAAAACAAATAAAACCCACCAAGTGATATACCTCATGAACATGGGGTAAGGAGCAATCATTCATGTGGTTCCTAGTCATAGTCTCTAGTTGTGGGAAGTGGCTGGTGTAATAATATGAAGACTTCATCATTACCCCATCATACCTGAAATGACCTGTGAAGCTCATGTGGTCAACCAGACATGTACAGCCATCGAGTTTCCCTCAAATTCTTCCCTGAGGTAGTACAGCTAGCTATCAGCCACTTTATTCTCTTACCCTAGCCAAGTCTACTAGGTGTCAGAGTCCATTCTGGAACTTGTGTCACTGATGGCGTAGATGGACGGCCTACCCTTGCACCATCTGTCTGGTCTTCTACTCTGAATTTCAAACCATATTGTTTTGTCCAAGGACTTCTTGTTAAGATACCTGCACTGTATTATATCATTAAAAGATGAGACAAGTGCACCCAGACTAATGTTGTAAGTGTATTTAGAAAGCTAGCAATTAGAGAATATTACAAATGAAGAAAATACAAAATTGTCTGATGAATTCTGCGTAAATCAAAGAAGGAAAGCACTCAGCTGTATTTGGTTTCTCTCTTTTAGTGGTGATTTTTTTAATTCTGTGATATTACAAATGAAAATGCAAATTCGTTTGATGACATTCTAGTTAAATTAAAGAATAAAGGCATTAAACTGTATTTGATTTCTTTGTTTTGTGGTGATTTATTTTATTTTGCGGTATTACAAATGAGGAAAATACAGGATTGAACAGAATGGGTCCTGGCACCAAACCATGCGGGTCACTTGCTTTTATTTTGACTCATTAAGAACATTCACCTGGAAATGATACCATTTGCGCCCATTCTTGTATGAATTATGTAATGACTGATTGCAGATTTTAGGCCTGTAAATGATCCCAGAGTCTGGCAGCTATCAAAGGCCTTTGCTAGGCCCAGGTATGCAACTAACACTAATAAACACAGACAATAACCAAGAACAGCACTCACAACCTCATTAAAGTCAAATACTGTAGATAAAGGTGATCTCTCTTCCAGGAACTCATGCTGAGAGATGTCTACCAATGTGCAGTAGTTCCTACCATTTTATAGAAGTGTGCATTGCTCAGAGCATTTTCTTATAACTAAAGTCAAATTTACTGGTCTGCAGTTCTGAACTAGATCTTTTCTAACACCCTTATGTGTTGTTTCCACACCTAAGGTGCACTGCCATTCTGTCATAAGGCATTAAATAACTCTTTCAGTGGGTCAACTAAAACTTCCCTTACCAGACGCACCAAGAAGATAGAAGTCATAATGATTGTCACTACCCATACTGCATCTGCAGGTACTTTTAATGATTCTTAATGTATACTTTACCACATCCTTAGCAATGAATGAACATCTACAAATAAAGCAGCATGTGTGAAAGTTTGAGAAAAAATTATTAGTAATATACATTCTTTAAAATATTAACTATATCCACTGAATTATGAGACCACAAGCTATTGTACACAAGAGTCCCAATATCATTAACAGTGTTGATTTATAAACCTGCTTATATAAAACACACCTATTGTCTGAAAAAGTAACAAGATTTTCCTCAGATTTAGACTTGGCACACAGAATAGACTTTTTTCTTTCTTTTTCTTTCCTTTCTTTTTTAAGGTTTGTTTTCTTTTCTTTGTATGCTTTCAGCCCAGAAGAGTTACTTCTCATTGTTGTTCCTGTTCAGGTTTGCACTAGCCTGAGTTTCATTATGTGCTGAATTCCCTATCCATACAGAGTTTGAAGGTTTGTAGAAAGCCTAAGCCTTGACCACTACAGCACGGCATGTCATCAGTTCTCCTTGGTTTGATGCTGGTGTCATCAGAATAATGTATGTGGCTACCTTTGTGGGAGGTCTTTGTGTCAGCCTAAAGTTAGTTTTTCTTCATCTGATGTCCTTAGCTTTACCCAACATCACCACCCTGAGGGCACAGTAACATGATGCATGTTTTTCCATATGGTGCATCAACACTTACTCTGTATGCTAATGGCTGTCTCAGTCTCTGCTGTTTCTCAGCAATTTAGAAGTACCAGAGCCACACCCCCTCCACAAAAAGTGGGCTAATATGTGGTCACTCATTGCCCCTACCCAGCTATCCCAAGGCTGCTTTTGAACTCGGGTAGTGTACAACACAAGACATATTGCTTCTGCACCGTCGGGCAGTACGCAGTCATTTAGGTTTGCTTTCCCAGCTTTACTTTCTTTACCAGTAGGTGCTGATCCTGTTGACCAGCATTCCCCACCAGACTACACTCCACCCCAAGTTTCATCCTTCTTCTTCATAGAACATTTATCTATGCTGGAAGTTCCCCTTCCTGCACCCCTATTATATTCTAACTTCAAAGTCACCATGTGTTCCCAGTGTGATGGTTTCACAGTACAAAGTATGTGACAGATGAGGCTTAACAAAGTACTACAGTGAAGCTGACCCTACTAACTGCTGCAGTACAATTATTAGTATGATATGGCTCCAAAAAGCAATGGGAGATGCAGTCACCTGCAGCATATGTTTCAGTTTAGTAATCTCAGAAGAGATAGTTTCCAGCCTTGTTTCAGTTATTGAATAACATATAACACTTATATACAAAATTCAGTTAGGCAGAGGGGAGTCTATATTACGATGATGAATTGCCGTAACATTGAACACCTAAACATCGGCAAGTATTCAGAGAAAAACACGTCCGCGATTTGCTGAATACTTACAGGGCAAACAAATACTTGCCACGCAGCCCAATGGAACTAAATTTACCTAAACCACCCCCCCAATATGGGGAACTGTGCCCCCCCATCTAAATATACTAGCTCCGAGATTGCACTACACTGGAGAAATACATTTTTGCCCTTTAAGTATTCAGCGAATCGCAGAAGTGGATTTCGCTGAATACTTGCAGATGTTTTGGTGTTCGATGTCACAGCGTTTCAACATCGTAATATAGACCCACAGAGGGACCTCATAAAAGTCAGAACTTAAAATCCTATCAACAAGACCCCCTTTAATCTTTAAAGCAGAGATTAAACCCAAACTGGAAACTGCCACTTCAAAAACTGTACAAGAAGGAAGTGTTATCCTTAAGAGGAAGAACCCCAATGGAATTTCATGGGAAAAGAATGTTGAGGATGTGTACTTTATTCTCACATGGTTCCTCAGCAGTTTAGCATGGGCTATAAAGAACGTACTTATATACTGGTATCCAGACATAACTCTTGGATAAACATGCTGTTATCACATAAGATCAACTTCATTCAGGTCGTGCCTTTACTTCAAAGTGCTGCAGACTTGAAGACTTGAAGATTATTGTATGAAATTGATACATTTCTCTGTACTGTAGGTTAGAGCACATTTTGAAAGCTATGTCTTTCATAGTTTTATTTATTTATTTATTTTGATCAACGCAGTTCATAGGTTCATAGATAGGTACTAGGCTATCTGCCCAAGGGCATTTAAAAGCCTAGCTAGAGTGTGTCGGCTTTCGCCGCCCCATTGATTAATTAACTGAGCCTCTGTCAAGCAGAGCCAATGAAGTGATCCCAGGGGTGTATTTTCTGTTACCCAGCCACTCATTAAGGTTTCTAGTGTTAGTGAGGGGCTCTGCCTAATGTAGTTAGGAATTTTGTTCCAAAGCATGGGGAGTCTCTGTGACAGGAATCTATCCCTCCAGCATGTTCTATTTATTGTTGTGGTGAGGTTTACCTCACTAGAGCACATGGCTCGCAGTGACTTGGATTTCTTTAGGTGGAGCATGTCCATCAATTCTGAGTTGGACATGGCTTTGTAAGTCAGGCAGAGATCACCTCTGAGTAAGCGATATGCCACTGAGTACAGCCGGAGTTTTTTCAGTCGGGCTGCATAGTTCATATGTTTGAGGCAAGTAATCCTCTTGGTGAGGTGCTTTTGTGGTCTTTCCAGCTGTTGGAAGTGTCTTGTGAGGTACATCCCAAAAGGGGCATTGTACTCTATGATGGGTCTGATGAGTGACGAGTAGAGGGGCACTATAACCTCTTTATTTCTAGATGCAAACCCTTTAGTAATTAGATGGGCTACATAGAAGGATTTCCTAACTACTTTGGCAATATGATTGTCAAAGGAGAGATTACTATCTACCTGGGTCCCCAGATCTCTTATTACCTCTTCTGTATTAAGGGGGCTGCTGCCTATGTGGCAATTTGTGGGTGTTTTGTTTTTCCCAAACAGGATGACTATGCATTTTTGGCATTTAGCTTAAGGCCATGACTTTGACACCAGGTGTCTGTCTCAGTAAGGCCTTTTTGAAGGATGTCCATGTCAGCCGGAGAGTCAGTTATGACTCCCAATTTGCAGTCATCGGAGAACTTAGTTAGCCATAGTCCTCCTGTGTTTGTCTGTACTTCTGAGAAGTATATGCCAAACAGTAGGCGTCCCAGGGCTGAGCCTTGCGGGACACCACTTGTGACTGGTTTAGAGTCAGTCCTGGAGCCCGTTATTCTTACCATGTGAGTTCTGTCTGTATGCCAGTTGGCAACCCATCTTGTGATATAGGGGTTTATGTTCAGGCTGGTGAGTTTTTCTATAATACCTGAGTGAGGAATGGTGTTGAACACCTTGGCGAGATCAAGGTAGGCTGTGTGAACCACTTTTTCCTCATCTATGGCCTTGGTGACTGTCTCGAAGAAGTCATTCAGGTTTAGTAGGCATGATCTGCCCTTAACAAAGCTGAACTGGGTCATGTCAAGTGTTTGGAGGTTCCCAATGTCTTTGTTAATGAGTTCAATGATGATGCGCTCCATAGCCTTGCAGACCGGGCTAGCCAGGCTTATGGGGTGATAGTTACCAGGGTCAGTTGTGGCCCCTCCTTTGTGGAGCAGAATAACCATTGCTGTGCGCCATTCTATGGGCACGTAGCTTGTGGAGAGGCTGAGGTTGAACAGTGTGTTTAGGTGGGGGGTTAGTTCGTTCTGTAGTTCGTGCAAGGCGCAGCCTGGGACACCATCTGGCCCCATTGATGCTGTGTTTTTGGCTTTTGAAAGGGCTGTTTTCACCTGTGCTTCTGTGATTTCCAGGACACTACACTTTTTCGGTATTGTTGTGGGCCCTTTTGAAGGCGAGAGGGAGGTGAAGTTTTCACTGAATCTGCCAGGATGTTGGCAATATCAGTAGGTTCAGTATATTTTCTGCTATTTTGCACTAGCTCAGAGCGTATCTGCGAGTTGCCACTTAGATTCTTGACATAGCTAAAGAAGGCTTTGTGGTCATCTTTCGAATCCTTGGCTATTTTTCTTTTGAAGTTAGCCTTGGATAATTTGATGAGGGACCTTAGTTTCTTACTGATACTGATCTTGGATGTCTTTCCTTCTTGGGATTTGCTTTTTTTCTGAACTAGTTTCCTCCTTTTGTTGTATAACCTGTTTATGGCAGGGGTCCACCAGACTGATTTCCTTCTCTTAGGGGAGTGAGTCGTGGTTTTGTTAGGGATGGCATGATTCATGCATCCTTGTAGGTGCTCATAGAGTGCAATTGTAAAGGATTCTGCATCTTGGGCAGTGTTATCCTTTAGCGTGGGGGTTGTGAAACTTACCACCTCTGCCTTAATTTGCTTTAGAAAAGTTTTTCACTGTGGTTTCCTTGGTTGGAGTAGGTGGTGGGGTGTGGATATCCAGATTGATTAGTTTATGGTCTGATCTAACCAGTGATGGGTTGACCTCTGGTGCGGAACACCTGTCGCCCATGTTAGTGATGACCAGGTCCAATATACTGTGGCCTTTGGTAGGGGAGTTTACCAGCTCATCCAGGGCATTTGAGTTGATAAATTCCAGGAAGGGCTGAGCCTGGGAGTTTGTACTCAAGTAGTTTTCCCAGTTAATGGTAGGGTAATTGAAATCGCCCAATATCAGGGTGTTTGTTAGGACCTTCATGTTTTCCAGTGTCTCCAGAAAGGTGAAGTGGTGGTCCTGGGTCATAGAGCGTGATCTGTAGCAGGCCACAATTTGCATTGCAGATTTGCCAGATGTTAGTTGCAAATGGATGATCTCAAAGGAATCATGCTGCGCCACTAACCTGGAGGTGTGGGTATCCTTGATGAATATGGATACACCCCCTCCTTTTGTGTTTCGGTTCGTGTTCTGTGGCCGAAATGTGTGGTATGAGTTGTAGCCCAGTAGTGCTGGAGTGCTCTCTGGAGCCTTGAACCAGGTTTCAGTTACTGCACAGATGTCGACATTCTCCATACTTAGGAGTGTTTCGAGCGCATGCATTTTGAGATTTTAAACTTTTCATGCAAAGTATTATCAGTCTTCTAAGTTGGAGCCCCTTATGTCAGTAAATGTGAAAAATGTGAACGGATTATATGTATATATATATATATATATATATATATATATATATATATATATATATATATATATATATATATATATATATATATATATATATATATATATATATATATATATATATATATATACATTATTTTTTTTATTTTATTTATTTTACATTTGTTGACCGGGCTAGTCTAACTGGATATATATCCATTTTCAGTATTGGCCTGGGGAGAAAAGCTCCACATAAAACAAACAGGAATATTGCAACTACAGATACAGTTCACTTGTCAGACACAATAGTTGTATACAAGGTAACATAGTAATTATGATAGATAAACAAAATAAAAGTTTTTTTTTTTGACCAAACACTAGTAGAAGAAAAAAAGTATTTAGAAGGGTGAGAGACATTTGAAATCAAAGTTGTGTATATGTCACAGGAGAACAGATTATTTACAAGGCAGGGACACAAATTTAATGGCAGTGACTCATCTATAAAGCAGTGACACATTTATAAAGGGCTTCATGGGTACAATTATCCTGATCTATAATAGTTTCTGAGAAGAATGAGTTTTGTAAAGTCTCAGGATAGCTATATGAGCAGATTAACAGAGGGGAAGGAGGTAATGGTCTTAAAAGTAGCTATGAGGTGAGTAGTATTTAATGATAGACTTTGGGATAACAGGAAGAGGGATGTCAGTCAGGGTTGGTACAAGGACATAGCCAGTGGGTTTTAAGGAATATTTTGAGTTCCTTTTTGAATAGTGGAGTAGAAGAATGAGATGTGAGTTCACTAGGAAGTAGGTTCCAGGTTTTTCTCACAGTGTTAGGGAAAAGGGAATCTCCTGCTTTATTCTTGGGTTTTTGTCTAGATACCAGTAGTTTATTTGCTGAGCGTAGGTGTGTAAGATTTTTATATTGGGTGATTAGACTAGTGAGTATTGGTGTCTTGCATGGATGATAAAGGGTCTTATGGGCACTAATGAGTTGGTGGAATAGAATTTGATTATGCACCTCCAGCCAACCCAGTTCTTTCAGATTTTGGCAGTGGTGGGTTCTAAAAGGGGGAGCCAGTTGCAAATCTGGCAATGTTATTGTAGGAAGTTGCCAGCTTGTTGAGGTTGCTTTTAGATAGATTATATATATATATATATATATATATATATATATATATATATATGTATATATATATATATATATATATATATATATATATATAAATATATGTATATCAGAAGTAAATGTAGTACACAGAAGACATTAAGTCATCTTAAGCATAAGAAATATCCGAAAAACAGCCTTTGTAGTTCAGAGCAGTAGCTCTGCTATATTTAACTCTTATTATTCATTAACGAGGTAAATCCATTAGGCTTAAGTGTACCTTTCCTGGACTGATTTGGGAGTGCTGTCCATTTAAGTATCCGGAGAGTCAGTTGCAGGAAAATTTGCCACAGAAAACTGATTGCAAAAAATCTGCCTCACAGATAATCTGTCACAGGAAAATGAATCATGGGAAGGTAGCTGCATGAAAAATTAACTGTACAATATTGCTCAAATTAGAGTGAATGTAATGAATGAGTACCTGACAGCCAAAATGTCATTAATTCAGCTGTTGACTAATTAAGACAAAATGTACATGCCAAGTTGCTTACAAACATTGTTGAAATAAAAATAAATCAGAATAGTTCAATCATCTGCGGCATTATGCTATTTGGATGTAAAGGGTGAGCCATTATTTGATTAAGTATGCAAGGTTACTTCTGACTTTATTCTTGCCTGTTAATTGTTGACATCAGCAGTGTTAAATGTTGGTGATTTGCTGACACAAAGAGGGACTGCATGTCAAGGAGGAAGCTGTGTGCATGTGTGGTCTGGACTGAATATAACAGATGTTGCAAAAAACACTCAAGAGGTTATTATTTGCATGTAGTGTTCTTCTCTATGACAAAGGAGCTGATACATTTTCTGACAAAAAAAGAAACCCCAAAATGAGTTTTGAGGCTTATTGCAAAGGTAAATGAAGTCTTTGTCTGTACTTTCCTGAAGTATAGCTAACAGCTCTGTGATGCCAACATTAAACATTTCAGAACTCTAATAGGGTTAAATGCCACACACTCTGTTTAAATTAGAACCTTATACAAATATTAAAAATATTTTGTTATATACTTAAACACTCAGATGGGTGAACAGATCCATGTCACATATAAGCCATAATGTCAGCCAGAGACAAACTATAATGTAGCAGCATTATTAGTATAAGGTACAATCAATTCCAGTGCACCTCTTAGGGCCAAGTGATGGTTACAGACTTAGAAACGCATGTACTTAGGTAAACTGCTAACAAACTACAAAGCTGATACATGCCTCACAAACTGTATACAAATATTTGCCGAAATACATTGTCACTGTGTTTCATAAACCCTTTTTGTCATATGTGGCTATGTTTCTGAACATTTAAGGTTTTTATTTTTTTCTAATAGCAGCAAACAAACTAGATTTATTTTGTTACTCTACAGATGGAAGAAACTAGTTTGACAGATTACAATTATTATATTGCAGATGACTGACACCTAGTGGACAATCAGTTTCTTCCTCCCAAAGTTCAGCAAACTAATCTGTGTGATGAATTCATTAAGTAACCACACTCCTGAAAAATGCATACCAGCGGTGGTGGTGCTGTGGTAGCGTTGTTGCCTCGCAATAAGATGTTGTCCTGTTCGATTCTCAGCTAGAGTGTCTTCTGTGTGGAGACATGTGTGAATGGGCATATCTTTGTTGAAGGTTGTACGTCAGAGCGGCAACTCAGCACATAAAAATCTACTGCCAATCATTAGCGGACCGGAGTTCTGCTGTGGCGACCCCTAACCGGAAAAAGCCAAAAGACACAACAACGTCTGAAAAATACATCAAGCATTATATTTCAGAAGCATACCTCTCAACTGTCCAGATTTTTGCAGAATGTTTAGATTTTTGGCTTATATTTTTCATCTGTTCCTTATAAAATATGAGTTTTTCTGGCAAGTCACTGGGATGATCTGAGAACTGAAGTGACTAAGTAATGACATACATATGAGTTTCAGACTTCAGCTCCTTCAGAAAATGTATGTTAAAACAAACCCTGTTACTCTAGCAACTTTATGACTTTATAAGAACAATATTTAAAATATGTCCCTATTTTTGGGCCTTTGTTCCCCATTTTCTTGGGCTTTGTCCAAATTTCTTGTCCTAAGAGGTATGTTCAGAACCAGAAGCACAACACTGTCAGTCTTTAGCTAAAAGAAGCCAAACTCTAAGCTTCTTTGTGTTGTTTTTTTAATTGAAAAGTAAAGAATTAGCAAAGCAAGTCACATTTGCATGAACTACACTACTAATGACTGCGCTATAGAATAAATAACAATGAAGTGAACATATGAGTATATGACAAATCAATGAGAAAAACAATGATTCACAAACAATCAAAAAAAGAGCATCAGAATCTCTATTAATTGAATATATCCCTTAATTAAATTCAGTGAAAATAAAAAGAGAACATGACAATTTGTCAAAGTTATAAAACAGTCTAGACCTTCATTACTTATACCAACTCCATGACTGCCCAGGCAGGAAAAGTAAAGCTACGACGCTATGTAATCTAAACAATAGTCTGAATACCTGTTACAGCTGCATTTATTCCAAACCAAACCACTGTCTAAACTTATGGAAAAAAGAATGCACCTACCACATGCACACAATTTAAAAAAACGGATGCAACAGGTGTAAATTTCTGGATACTGTATCATCACACTCGGTACACAGAGATTTTGACTGCTATACACACACACTAATATGGGCCAGAAATCAGAATGTAAACAAGTCTTTATATCAGGGGTTCTCCCCACTCCCAAAATGGAGGCATTTTACCCCCAAAGCACCCAACACCCACCTTACTTTTATATATATAACCACAAAATTACACAAAGGTGATGGAAGTGTAACACCACTTAACTGCAACAGTTGATTAAATAAAAGGAAGCCACAGCAGAAACTGATAATTTTTAAAGTAATGAAAGAAGCACAACCAACTCACACTCAACTCGTCGATAATTAGTAGCGCTTCCACTTACGTGTGTGTGTGTGTGTGTGTGTGTGTGTGTGTGTGTGTGTGTGTGTGTGTATAATAATACTACTACTACCACTACTACTAATAATAATAATAAATATTGAAACCCAAAATGTTGAAAACTGAAAATATTGAAAACCTGTCCCCCAGCACCATCCATGTGGAGGAGTGCATCTCCCACACCCTCTGCTACTTATGCATACCAACTCTGGGATCACAATAATGGAGAAAGCGCAAATTCCCATTTTCAATATTTTGAGTTTTTTCAATATTTTATGAGTGTATATTGTGTGTGTGTGTATGTGTATGTATGTGTTTGTGTGTGTGTGTGTGTGTGTGTGTGTGTGTGTGTGTGTGTGTGTGTGTGTGTGTGTGTGTGTATGTGTGTGTGTGTGTGTGTAGATATCAATATATATATATATATATATATATATATATATATATATATATATATATATAATGTTTATATATGTAAACATATGTCTGTGCGTGTGTGTGTGTATGTATAGTTATGTGTGTGGCCTTAAGTATATATCTTATGGGACACCACCACAGGAAGGTTTAAGGTGTTATACATTAAAGACTAGCTTGGCTAAGTCTTTCTTGCATGTTTTGCTGAATGGTTTGAATGTGTGACCTTTATGCCCTCTGCTTGTATATCTAGATAGATAGATAGGTTTGCTCCCTACTGAAATGATAAAGCTTGCAAATGTGAGCCCTGAAAAACTGAAAAGAAAACTATATCCATCCATCCATAACCTCTTTTTCCCAGTTCCGCTCATGGTGTCTGGGAGTCACTTCATCAATGACAATCATTTAGAGCCAGGGTTTACACTGCCAGGTGGCTAGCCCTGCCGTTGTAGCTCTTCCACACCACACAGTCATATGCACACTCACACCTATGGCCAACCCAATTACCGCATGTTTTTGGAATGTCTGAGGAAACTGGGTAATCCAGAAGAAACCCATAAACACAAAGAGGACATGCAGACTGCACAGAAGACATTCCAGCTGGGAATCGAACTGGGGAGCCTCTTGATGTGAAATTGCTACCTGCTGACATGTGTGTGTGTGTGTGTGTGTGTGTGTGTGTGTGTGTGTGTGTGTGTGTGTGTGTGTGTGTGTATGTGTGTGTGTGTGTGTGTGTGTGCGTGTGTGTGTATATATATATATATATATATATATATATATATATATATATATATATATATATATATATATATATATATATATATATATATATATATATATATATATATATATATATATATATATATATATGTATGTATATATCTGTATATATATATATATATATATATATATATATATATATATATATATATATATATATATGTATATATCTGTATATATATATATATATATATATATATATATATATATATATATATATATATATATATATATATATATATATATATATATATATATGTATATATATATATATATATATATATATATATATATATATATATATATATATACACATATATGTGTGTATATATCTGTATATATATATATATATATATATATATATATATATATATATATATGTAGTTCTACCTTACATAGTCGACAGTGCAGAACATCGACAACGCAATCACGATCGCCAGAAGATCGAAAATGCAGAAGACCGACGGATGAAAACACCGACGCCGAGGATACCGACATGAGAAAAGGCTGTGTAAGTATGCGGTAGTGACGGACGTTAGGGTGCGAGTAAGGTAAGTGTGGATATTGACGGTCTGTGGGGATAGGGGTGGGTTAAGTGAGTTAGGGTTAGGGCGCGGGTTAGGTAAGTGTGCGGTAGTGAAAGTCTTTGGGTTAGGGGCGGGTTAAGTGAGTTAGGGTTAGGGTGCGGGTTAGCTGAGTGTGCGATAGTGACGGACCTTAGGGTTAGGGTTTGGTTAGGGTTGTAGATAGTTGTGTATGTGAGGTTTAGTGAGGGTTTGTAAGGATTTTGGTGTGCTTGTTATTTTGTGTGTGGTTTTTGAACAGGGGATGTGTTTTGTTTGTTGATTGTTGTTATTGTGGTGTGTGCTTCGTATGAGGTTTCGTGTTTGTGAACCGTCAGTTATTTCGTTGTCAGGCATGTGAGGTGTCATGTTTATGCACTGTCGATTATGTGGTGTCGATGATTGCGTTGTCGGTGTTCTGCACTGTCGACTATGTAAGGTAGAACCATATATATATATATATATGTGTGTGTGTGTATATATATATATATATATATATATATATATATATATATATATATATACATATATATATATATATATGTGTGTGTGTGTGTGTATATATATATATATATATATATATATATATATATATGTATGTATACGTATGTATATTGTACACATATAGCTATATATAAATATAGATATAGACATAGAGATACATAATCTTCACAGTCTCACAAGCATGACCCAAATAATGCCATGATACTGCAATCAATTTTACTGAAGCGCTATGTAATCTAATGTTAGAAAAATAAGCTTGTCTTTAAGATGTATAAACCTGAAGTTATTCTAATGCAAATTGCTTCGTCTCAGACTCTATGGAAAAAAAGAATGCACTTAGCACATGGACAGAATGAAAAACAAATAGGTACAACAGTTGTGAATCCCTGTATGTGTATCATTACAATGGACACACAGATAACTTAGTTTTTATTTATACAATACAGAAGTAGCTGAGAAGCAGTGGAAACATGAATCGCAAACTATTATAGAGAATTATGAAGTGCAATCTACATGGAATCACCCATTGCCAACAGTTAGATGTGAAAAAAAGACAAAAGTAGCATTGATCATTGAAATTGCTACACCTAGCGATTACAATTCCTCAACAACAGAGACAAAAAAGTCATAAAATATCAGGATTTACAGGCAAAAATTAGAGCAATGTGAATGAAAGTTACCCAGACAATTCCAGGAGTAGTAATCGGGACAATAGATCTAACTTAAGAGAATATACAGTCATATTTAGATGTGCTACCGATATATGTAACTCCATATGAATTGCAGAAGTTGTCAGTTTTGGACATATTGCGGGTGTTGAGAAGAGCACTTTTAGCTAACATTAAAGATTGAAACAATACTAATTTCAGGAACTTTAATTATACCCCGATGTAGAAACTGAGTCGATTCCTGTCATAATATTACAGATGCAAAAGTTTTGGAAAAATTAAATCGTAATGGATTACGTAAATGTGTTACATGTGATCAGAATTACCAATTCAAGGAAAGCCTCACATATCATGAGAAAACTCACAGTGGCAAATCGTGCGACTGTATACATATCTGCTGACCTTACAAGACCCAATGGCAGATGGGCTGTATACTGAAAGGCATAATAATGTGGCAAGACTGTTGCACTGGGGATTATGCAAAAATTATAATATTGAAGAAGGTGAAAAACACTGGAAACATGAGCCACAAAGCATCATAGAAAATGATGAAGTCTATATCCATCACATGGGATTACCAATTGCCAACAGTTCAAAAGATAATGTGAGAAAACCAAATATAGTGGTCCATGAAAAGAAAGAAAAAGTAACATTGACCATTGAAATCGCTACATCTAGTGATTATAATGTCTCATGTACAGAGAGATACAAAGTTATAAAATAGCACAATGTTAAGTTGTTTTCTGACAGAAAAGACAATTCCAGTAGTTCATAGGTTGGTACTAGGCTGTTGGCCCTAGGGCCTATACAATCCTAGCCATAACAATTCCCTGGATATTTCTTCCCACAGTACTGACTTCCCTGGACCCCTGTCTAGTAGTAGCAATGGGTCTTATAAAAAAATAATCTATAATTGTATTTAGATATGTTACCAATACATGTAACTCCATATGAATTGCAGGAGGAGTCATTACTGGGCACATTGCGGGTACTGTGAGCAGTACTTCTAGCTAACATCAAAGATTGAAACAATACTACTTTCATGAACTTTAGTCATAGTTTGACTTAGAAGTAGGGTCCATTCACATCATGGTATTAGAAACTCAAAAAACTTGGAGAAATTAATAAAGGGCAAACAAAAGAATGAAAGTATGGCATGGATAGATTACAAAAAAAAAAAAGTATTTGAGAGTATTCCACAGTCATGGATAAAGGAGTGAATACAAATGTATAAGATATACCCTATATTGATCAAGAACATTAAAATGACCATGAAACACTGACAAATCACTTTGCTGCTAAGCCATGACAAAGGACAAATTATTATCCCCAGGGATTAAAAATTGAAAGAGGGATATTCCAGGGTGATTCTTTGTCATCTCTGTGGTTTTGTCCTGCCCTTAACCCATTAATCTGTTTACTTAACAGATTAGGTCTTGGTTACAAGTTGCCTCCCACAAAAAAAACTTGCTTAAAGATTATTTATGTACTTCTAGTGGATGACTTACAGCTGTAGAGTTCTTTAGATGAGGAGTTGAAAACACACTTGCAAGTGGTTAATACTTTCTCAGATGATAGAAAATTGGGCAACATGCGAAGGTAATAGAAACACCACCAATAAAGCAGAAACAGACACATTATAGAGAAATATCTATGAAGATCCTAGAACATAACAAAGATGCTGAATGGATAGAAGAAGTAAAAAATAAGAATAAAACGTTCAAAGGGACAGGATATGAAATGGGATGAAGTTATGTCCAGAGAAATTGAAACAAAATTAAGAAAAGCTCCTAACTGGAAAAGCATAGGCTCAGATGCAGTACCCAACTTCTGGCTAAAAGTGCTAACATCTTTACATGAAGATTTAGCCATGAGTAAAATCTGTTTATAAGCACACCCTGAACAGAAACCAACCTGATTAACAACAGGAAAAACAAAACTCCTCCTTAAGAGTCAACCTGCAAGCTGTCCTAAAAACTATAGACCATTAACTTGCTTCCAGTGATATATAAACTATGCACTGGAATTGATGCTGACAGAGTTTATAGTCATTTAGAAGAAAACTCAACCATGGCAATAGAACAAACGGGTAACAAAAGAAAGTCATAAGGAACAATGGATCATTTGTTGTTAAATTCATAATGGAGAACTGTAAAAAGGGGAAGAAACTAAGTATGGCATGGACAGACTACAAAAAAGCATTTGAAAGCATCTCCATTCAGGGATAAGAGAGTATTTACAAATGTATAAGATACACCCTACGTTGATCAATTAAATTACAGTGACCATGAAACAATGGCAAACCACTTTGCAGTTAAGCTATGATAAAGGACAAATAATTATTCCAGGGATAAAAATTCATAGGGGGATATTCCATGGAGACTGTTTGTCACCACTGCTCTTTTGTCTTGCCCTTAACCCACTAAGCTGTCTACTTAATAGATAAGGTCATGGCTACAATTTGGGTCCCAGCAAACAACAGTGTTTAGACTACTCAGCTTCTCTTTGTGGATGATCTAAAATTGTATAGCTCATCAGACGAGGAATTGAAAGGACAGCTGCAAATAGTCAAAATTTTTTCGGATGATATAAGAATGTAATTTGGTCTTGATAAATGCACAAAAGCAACCTTTAAAGCAGGAAGGCTAGAGGGAGTGTATAAATATCTGGGAATTGAGGAAGAATCAACAATAAAACACAATCAAGTGCGAATATTTTAGAAGACTAAAATTATACTGAAAAAAACTCTGATATCTAGGAATGAAGTCCAAGCTATAAACCAATTTGCTCTTCCTGTTCTAACTTACCATTTTGGTATGATTAACAGGCCCCAAAAGATATTGGATCAGTTGGACAGGAAAACAAGAAAAATTCTTCATGCTTATCAAATGACTTATAAAAATCATGGTATACCAAGATTATATATATTCCCTGTTCTGAAGGAGGTATGGGCTTCCTTAAAATTGATTACATGTATAGATCTGCATTCGTAGGACTGCATACATATTTGCTAACCCCACAAGATCCAAACATAGAGAAAGTTTTAAAACACGAGGAGAACAAGTCTAAGATGACTTCCCTGCTTAGTTTAGCAGAAGCATATCAGTGTCAATCAGGGATGAAAATCAGTACAGAAGTAGATAAAAATCAGGCAGCGAGGTCAGATCAGATAAGAAGGCAAGAAATGTGGAAAATACTTAAATATAGTTGCAAATGCAGAAAACTCCAGGAACAACCTCATGTCAATCAGGATTTAATGCAGGAATGGTTAAGGAGAGGTGAAATTAAACCAACAGGTGAAAAGTTAATATTGGTGGTCTAGGATAGTGGACTTCATACACATTGATTAACCAAATCCATTGAACATGTCAGGGAAAAAGACAAGTTCAGGTTTTGTAAAACAGAACTGGAAGCAGTTGTACATCTTGTTGCAGGGTGTGATACACTAATGGTAGAGGACCTGTATACTGAAAGGCATAATAATGTGGCAAGACTGTTGCACTGGGAAAAGCTTTATAGAAAATTATTATATCACATGGGATCACCCATTACAAACAGTTCAAAAATAGATGCTAGAAAACCAGATATAGCAGTGAAGGAAAAGAAGACAGACGTAGCATTGATTATTGAAATTGCAACACTCAGTGAGTACAGTGTCTTGCGTACAGAGAGACACAAAGTCATAAAATACCAGGATTTGCTGGCAGAAAAGAGCAATATGAAGAAGGACACTGAGACAGTTTCAATAGTAATAGGAGTAAGATTTACCTTTAGATGTGCGTATTGCACACAGGCGAATTGCAATTGCGTGAAAGGCAGTCTGCAAGATCTGCAAACGGTGAACGGAAAAAAGGTTTGAATGTGCAATGAGCGAATACACAGTGAGATTCGCTCTTTGCACATTCGACATTCCAGGGCGGAGTGCACTATAGTGGGGATCGGGAAATGGTTCCTTTCCCCACTGTAGTGCGATCTTGGAGTTTGAATAATAAAGTGGGGAGTTGGGGCGCAGGGGGACTTACCCCCCTGCTTTACACTTCTTTTTTTTCGACATTAATGTTCGAAAAACAGCGAATCTGCTGTTCGATTTGCAGTTTTTCGAACATTAAGGACTGCCAATGTTTACATTTTCGTGGTTTCGAGTCACTCATATGAGCACTCGAACCACTGTGATTCGTGGTTTTAAAGGTAAACCTAGGAGCAATGGGTCTCAAAAACAAGAATTTACAGTCCTATTTAGGTATACCAATACATGTAACTCCACATGAATTGCAGAAGGAGTCATTACTGGGCACATTGTGGGTGCTGCGAAGAGCACTTTTGGCTAACATCAAAGATTGAAACAATAATAATTTTATGAACTTTAATTACACTTTGACTTAGAAGTGGGCTCCATTCCTGTCATGGTATTAGAAACCCAAAAGTCCTGGAGAAATTAAAAAGAATGAAAAAAAAAAAAGAATTTAGATGATGTACACACACTACCAAAATGTCAAAGCCCCCAGAAATTCTGAGAACACTGCTGCCTACATGGAACTGTTCACAAAATCCCTGTACAAGCATGTTAATAGCTGTATCCACCAGGAATAAGTACAAAACTAACTCAAAAAAACAAGCCACCCTGGCGGAATCACAACATCAATAGGCTGTATAACCAAAGGAAGAAAATCATGGGGAAAATTAGGAGGTGCAGGACCCAGCAGGATAAAAGCACTGTCATAAAACTAAGCAACTTGGAGGACAAATAAAGTCTACTAAAGTCAAATGTGAGGTACATTTGGCCTCCCAGGCGAAGGACAGCCATAAGGCATTATTTGGCTATATCTGCACCCTTAAAGGCAATACATATTTGTATGCAGAACTCACTGTTAATGGAGCCACCACAATACTGAGCCAGAAGATATAGCAGAACTGCTGGTTGACAAATTCAGCCCAACTGTACCCCTCTCTCCCCCTCAACCTTCACTCAGGAAATACCATCAAATATAACTTCCCTTGCTGTCACTCAGGAACAGGTCCTTAATGCTTTCTCTAAGGGCAAGGACACTGCATCAGTGGGCTCAGACAGTATCCCAGAATGCCTTCTAAATAGTATAAAACATGACATATCAGGCCTTCTGGAATTGCTTTTTAACTGTAGCCTCCAAACAGGCTTTATGTCTCATGAATGGAGAACAGCAACAGTCATTCCCCTGCACAAAGGTGGGACATCTACAGACTCTGGAAACTAAAGACCCATAAGTCTCACTACTCTTATATGCAAAGCCATGGAAGGAATTATCATAGAAATGATCAGTAATGACATAGGAAACCTCCAGACACTGGACCCAACTCAATTTGGTTTTGTTGAGGGCAAGTCATGGCTACTCATCTTGGTGGAGTTCTTTGAGAAGGTCACCAAAACAATGAATGAGGGCAAAATGGTTCACACTACCTATCTTGACCTGGCTGAGGCATTTCACACAATACCCCACTCAGGCATTATTGATAAACTCAAACAGTTAGGTACAAATCCTTATGCCAGCTAGTAGATAGCCAGCTGGCTCACAAACAGAACCCAGGAAGTTAGAATTGGGGAGTTCACCTCTACAAAGAAGCCAGTCACAAGCAGAGTCCCTCAGGGATCAGTCCTGGGACTGATCCTTTCTGGCATTTACTTCTCTGAAATAAAGACCAGTGTCAGTGGCCTCTGGCTTACTAAATTTGCAGATGATTGCAAATCAGGAGCTGTCATTGAATCCCTCATTGACACAAATGTTCTTCAGGAAGGGCTGACACGGGCAAATAACTGGTGTCAGAGCTATGGTCTAAAACTAAATGCCAAGAAATGCATAATGGTATCCTTTGGGAAGTCATCCCCCTGGTAACTATCATATTGACAATACACTCATAAGAGTTGACCCAGTAGTCAGGGACTTGGGAACAGACATAGACAGTAATATAGCCTTTGACCATCATGTGTCTACAGTAGTGGGGAAATCATTTTGTGTTGTGCAACTTATAAACAAAGGTATGGCATCTAGGTCAGAGGAAGTCATTGTTCCATTATATTTGCATTCATCAGACCAATCATTGAGTACAATGCCCTCTGTGGTATGTACCTAACCAGGCATATCCAACAATTAGAACGTCCACGGAGGTTCCTCACTAAAAGAATACAGGGATTAAGTAACATGTCCGATACAGACTGACCCAAGGTCCTTTGTCTGAAGTCTGTCTCTCCTACAGGCTGTTGAGGGGGAAATCTATGCCTGCCATACAAGGCACTGGCAGACCCTACTCTGATGGACCTCCTGCATGTCCAAAAAACAAAGAGCACTAGAATTACCCATTCTAAAAACTTAAGCCTTGTCTGTGATATAAATAGGACCTGCTGGATAAACAGGAATGTATCCCAGAGACTACCCCTTCTTGAGTACAGGCTCCCCATCCATGTGAAGTGGATTTCCTCCCTAACCCAAATCAAGTGTAACTTGGACAATTGGATGGGGAACAGGAAATTCATCCCTGGTTTGGCACATATGCTGCTAATGGACATGGGCAGCTTGTAAGTGATTCACCTCTAAGGCCTCTGCTTGTAAATGTTTCATCCCCCATGCCCCTGCTTACACTTATCTAGTGTGTCAGAACTTGTCAAGAGATTTGGGATGCATGGCTAGGCTTAAAAAGGCTGTTGTGGTCATTAGCCTAGTAAACACCTATGAACTAGTTTCAAAAATATCCAACTCATACCTTCTCTGCTGTCAATCCAATTAACAAGATTCTCTCCTTATTTTGCTCTGCATTTTGCTGGATCATTATGGTTTTATTGATATTAGCAACCATTTTTCTCCCTTCTATAAAAACACATAATTCCCTACTTATTCTTGTTAGTTTCTGAGCTAATCTCTTCACTAATATTGTCTTGGTTCAACAGAGAGCTTGGTCTGTAGAAGCTGGATCCACTGGGTCCTATAAGTCATACTAAATGTATATTATATCTGCTCCCTTATCTTCCAGACCTCCATTGCTGCTCTATCCATCTCATGTGTCTTTGCCAGGACTTAACAGCCATTTGTATTTCTTCCTTTATTATTTCTGTTAATAATGTCCTCCCACCAGCATCTTAAACTAGTCTGACCCTCTCCTATATTTCCTTATAAAGCTAGTCAAAATAATGTATAAAAAATGTCTAAAATCCCCCAAGGCTACATTTCTAACTTTGTAGATTTTGGATCCAGCAATTTGATGAAATTTGTTTATACTTTTTACAACCCTAAAGTCTGAGGTAACAATTTTGTGTTTCTTGAATTTACATCAAAAAACAACGGTTTCATAGCTACCTTTCTATACTTGTTTATTCTTTCCAAATTCACTTTCATCTGTTCCCGTACTTGTTTTAACTCTTCTTGTTCTGATATACGTTCTAACTTTTTCGATAGTACTTTTTTCTATTTTCAGTCCCTCTAGATAACTCTTGCACCTCTTTTTCCTCTCTTTCCTTTCACTCCTCCTCTCCATTTCCATGAAGCTTGCTTTTAATCCTGCCTCTGTCTCTTCTAGTTTCTAATTTAACGTAGCCATCAAAGCATGTAGACCACTGTTCCCATAATGTGATACCATTTCTAATTTCAAGAAGAGTCAGTCTAATTAATGCAGTGATTTTCTAAGCAAATCACTACTCATTAAGGCAGTCTGAGTAATTCCTATGTTTTATTTCCCACTGAAGACCTTAAATTGTTTTGCATTAGAAGACAGTGAAGATGTCAGGAGCCTTACAGGATGATTTAGTTTGAAGTTTATCCACAACTGGCTTTCCCTGTAACTGGTCTATGTCACCATACCAACCTGACTTGAACCAGTCTGTTAATCATGATAAACTGGAAAGATGTTCATGAAATTCCAGGGACTAAACAACCTTTGAAAAAGAAGGCCTTAATATCCCTTCTCAAAAAGGATGCCAGCAATTTATTATTTGTGCTGTATTCTGCTCCCACCATCTTTTCTCTTAAATTCTAAACTACCAAATTTATTTCAGTCTTGTATGTCCTCTGTGCATTCACTATTCTTTCCTCTAAGTATAATATATTAAGCTGAGGCAATATGTCCTTTCAAATAAAAAATTACGGACCGTTGTTTTGTTTTTTTTTTTTTAGTCACCTTTCACTGCCTACCTTTACCAATGTAGCCTCACTTTTCCATCATTATCTCTAAAACTGTTAGCAGTACTGAAAATGAGGTTGTACTAGAGACCTTTGGCAAACAATTTCCTTGTCTTCAGAGTCACGCACCCCTAGTGTAACAGTCCCACATTTTACTTGCCCTGATCATAGCCTTATAAGACAGAATGTCTTGATTTAATGTTGTTTAACCCAGATACCCAAATCACCTGCAGTACACTGACATTCATTAAATACCTAACCCTTAGAATATATGCTGCAAAGTACTTCACTTTGTAGTTCTTTGCATTAAGTAGCAGTCACCATCTGTCTGCCCATCCTTCCTTCCATCTATCATTAAACATAACCCACCCATTTGCTAAGACAACACTCCCACCTCTACATTATCAGCAAACATCTTTATATTATTTTCTAATCCCCGTATAATATCTGTTATAAATATGTAAAATAATACAGTGCCCAAAACCAATTGCTGAAGAACAACATTTTTCGCAAATTTTACCTCAATCAGTTCACCCCAAACACCAGTGTCTGAAAGCTCTAAGGCAACCATTCTTTGTTTTAACCATTCTACTGTGTGGTTCAGAATCAAATCTATTACTAAAGTTTAAAGGCTAAAAAAGCAATATGTTACAGTATGTCATATTTTACTATTTCAATTGCATGTTCACAGAAGCTTATTAAATTGCCTTCACAATGGTAGTAGTCCATTTTTATTAGACAATTTATATCATAAATTATTCATGACTCTTTCTTAAAATCATTCTTCACAGCTTTCTGTAAAGCAAGCATGAAACAAACAGGCCTATAAGTATCACATTCTCCTTCAGAATCTTCAAGAATATGGGAATTTTAACAGCTTGGTTGCAGTCCTTACATTCAGTACATTCATGATTAACAAATTGAATAAGAACGTACCTCACTGCTTAGATCTCCAGCAAGTAACTCATTGCGTACAACTCCACAAGTAGCTCACCGTGTACATCTCCAGCAAGTAACTCACTGTGTACAGCTATTAGCTACTTTATCAGTTTATGAGGGACACCAGATGAGTAATATTTTCCATCTATCTACTTTTCTTCCTTAACAAAGAGTAGAGAACTAGCATAGGATCATAATAAGTTACTAGGCTATTGGCTCTGAGGCCCTTATAAGCCTGGCCAAGTGTTTATCCCATGTTTAGACCATTCAGCACCCAATGCCCCTGTCCAACAGGGACACATGGAATCCCAAGAATGTATTTTCTGTTTCCCATCCAGTTCACCAGGTTGCGCTTAAAAAGGGGTAAAGAGGTACTCTGCTTGGCATGGAGAAGGGAGTCTATTCCACAGATGGGGGAGTCTCTGGGACACAGATCTGTCCCGCCAACAAGTTCTATTGATGTCACAGTGCAAGTTGAGGCCGCACGTGTGGGTTACTTGAGTGGAGCTTGAATTGCGGATATGCAGTAGTCCCATCAAGGTGGGGGTCCGTGATCGCCTTGTATGTAAGACAGAGGTCACCTCTGAGGAGTACAGGGATACGGCTTTTAGCCCATCTGTGTATGGCAGATGTTTGAGGCCCTGGTTTCTCCAACCTCTGGGGTCTCTCCAGCTGCTGAATATGCTCTGTGAGGTGCATGCCGAACAGGGCATTGTACTCAATAATGGTCCTTATAAGGGAAGAATACAGGGATGTTATGACTCCTTATCCCTGGGTGAGATACCCTCACTTATGAGGTGGGCCATGTAGAAAGCTTTCTATACAACGGAAGCAACATCCCAATGAGTTTGTAAAACAAATCACTGCCATGCTTTCCAAGCAATGTTCTCTAAACTAATGCTATTATTTGCGGACTGTTTTCCTATTTGAGACTCACAGTTCTTCATACTTTCACCTCCTAGACAAAGTTTTTGTACACACACTCTCAGGTTTAACTGAGATGATTTTTTTTTACCACACCTACTTCGGTTATTCTGCCTTGCAGAACTGTCATTCTCCCACCTTACACTTCCTGCCTGTTTTCCTCCCAACCCTATCTAGTGTGCCTCTTAAACTGATACAAGCCATCCATGGAATGAATTTTCTATCCTTCTTCTCTTACAGCACATTTATACCATCTTCAGCTGTCACTGCTTTTTTTCATCCCTGTTTAGTCAAACTCGTTTCCTGCTTCTTTTTGTTCCAAGCCCTTTTAATTCTTTCTGAAATCATTTACAATGCAACACCTTCTGTGCTATTTTGTCCACATCCACATATGTGATACTTTTTCATGGTGGCTTCCTATCTAATTTGCTCCTTTGTAAAAACTAGTCCATTAGGTGAAAAATACCTTCAGTATATCAATGCATCCCTCCCTATTATCCAGTGCTTATGAAATTATTTTGACAATATATTATTCCCTCTAGACATTTTTCTGTAGTGATATTTTGGCCTAGTAGGTAATTCTGGCTTTCTACCTACTAATCCCCCGTGCTTATTCTCATGTATGCTCTCATTTGTTCCTTTATAACTTCTTTGTCCTCTTTTTATCCAGGGTGGTTTCATTTTCTGCCTGTACTTTGTTATTCTAATACAGGATTTCATTATTGTCTCTACTCCTACTTTGATACATGTCTGCATCTCCCAGTCACTGTTTTTGCCACCCTTCCACATTGCTTGCTACAACAACTTCCTGAAAGACATAATCAACCCCCCCATAGTTCCAGACTACTGCTTGTTTTGCCCTGCCCACAACTAGCGTAGAAACCATAATCCCCTGCTGTGACATGACCACTGTCATTATGTGCCTTCCTAACCTCCACTCTTCTCATGAGTGCTGTATTGGTAAAGACCATGTCAAGAGTATTTCTTTTTTATTTTCTTAGTGCCTTCAGATTCTAATCAAGTTACATTTCTACCATAGGGTCTGTCATTTCCTTCTCCTCTGTACTGTAGAGCTGGACTGACCTCAACGTGCCATCTGATTGAGGCCTTCCATGTGTATGGCCCTCAATCAGATACCACTGCTGCATGATTTATATCAGCAGGGCAGCAGACCATATTGAGTCCTCTGTTAATTGATGAGCCCAGATACTTTCTGAGACTTGTAGAGTACTGAAATAGGCAAGTCCTTAAGATCATCTGCATCCTAAGCTAGGAGGGACCACTGGTATCTAGTGAGCAGTGACAATTAATGTCTCTGCCTACTGGCATTTTTGGCTTGAGCTTGGATTAAAAATGCCCCTGCTAATTGTGGGAATGAGTTTGTGGTGTACTTGGCCTGCTGAGAAACATGTGATGACTTCTATGAAGAAAAAAGAGAGAGTTTATAACAGCATATGAATAAAGGACCCAAAAAGTGCTCTGAAGAAGTGCAACAGTTTGTGCAAGTTTAAAAAATGTTTACAGTATTGGAAAATATGAATATTAATGGAAGAGAGGATAGATGAGAATCTAAACTAGAATTATAGAACTTTCATTGTAGTTACAATTGAATTTCCGGACCTTTTTGGGTTTAAATGATCACATTAGCATTGCAAGTGTTTTAAGGCTGAGATCACTCAAGTCATAACTTCATTTGTTATTTTTTATTCCTATGTTTTTCTTTTTCTTTTTATTTCTATGCATTAGTAGAATTTTTTATACGTGTTTACATGTGCTTTTATATGTGACATTGTTTACTACAGATTAGTTTTATGTCAGGTGATTGTTGTCATGTGACTTTTATAGTATATAAATAGTATATTAATCTGCTCTGTTTCCTCCGTCTCAAAAAAAAAAAAAAATTCTACTTCATCTGCCTTACTGTATTTGTATTTCTTCCTACTTTATTACCTTATTTTGCTTTTGCCTCTTCTTAAAAGTACTCAATTGAATTTATTCTGCTGCCTTTATTACTGCTTGTTAGTAGCCTGATTAAATTGTAACTGTTATTCTAAGGCCCTTGGTTTAAGCACTTGGGCTTCAAACCAGTTGTTTTACATTAAGAAGGTTTGTTCATAGTTCATAGTTCATAGTTTAGTACTAGGCTAACTGCACTTGTAGGCCATTTTAAGCCTAGCTAATTGCCTCAGGTGAGAATCAAACCCCGGACCTTGTGTCTGTAAGGTAAACACCTTAACCATTATGCCAACCTCCCCCCTTATACTCATTATTAAGACCCTTAAGGGACATGGTATCAAATTTAAGAATAAACATTGACTCCTTTTTAAGGAGCTTACTCTTTATATCAAACAAATCATAAAAATTATAATGAATCCGTTCCAAAACAGTAGCCTGTAGACCCCCTACCTGCCCATTGTGATAACCCCAAAAAACTATAGCTATAGGACTTTCCACTTTTCCTTTCTTAATGTCCCTCGCATGTTCCTTAACCCTAGTTGCAAAGGACGTTTTACTTTCCCCTACATAGAACTTCCTGCATGGGCATCTTAAAGCATAAATTACCCCCTCGCTACCACAACTAGAACTACCTTGAATCTCAAATAATTTCCCATAATAAATATTGATAAAAATCATTCTCAAAAGACAGCTTGTTCCATTATGGTCTCTTTATGAAAGACAAAAAAGTTGTCATCTCACAAATAGGTAGTACAGAATGGAATTTGGGCTCTGGCCTTCTCTACACTTACCTAAAACATATGGAGTGACCAAGATCAGAACTTCAGCTTCTAAAGTTGGTCACATCCAATGTCAGTTAGTCCATCCTTTTTCTTGCTGTGCAGGAAAAAATGTTTTTCTGAGTTTACAGTAAATGAGTCACAAATCTAGTCATAATTGTCAGTCTTCAATTTCATAAAATAACTGGCAAGCTTTTCCTTTAACAGTGATGGATTGGGTGGCAATATCCAGTTTGATGCTTTAAAAGTTATTTCTAGCACTGTTCAAAAACTCTAACAAAAGATTAAACATATTCTTCTCTCCAGTGTTAATTCATCAAAGATTTAAATGCATCTATCTTGTCACACACAGCTAAAGGTTTTGACTGTGACAGATGTGTTATGCACACTGCAGTAAATAGGCTTTTGAGATATGTCAAACTGTGTTATTGTTACATCACAGCTACAGGCATCCAACTCAAGCTCTACTCATTGAGTCATGATATTTTACATGGCTTCTACATTTTGTTTTCCAAGACAGAATTACAAACTCCATAGCAGCACATGCTTGTCAAGGAGTGACACACCACCACTGCTACCAAGCGATATATTTATTTTTACTTGCCATGATCCTCCTGCTATGACTGTGACCCTCCAGTGGGACAGAATTTACCCTTCATGAATGGTGACAGAAAGCTAAGTGTGCATGCAGAATGACAGCTGATCCCTTCTTGCTTTTCAGGTGCTGCTTTGACAGCAAAGCATGTGGTTGTGCACTTACTGGTTTCTGGGGTGTGTGCATCACACCTATAAGTTTGTAACATTACAAAGTATGGTCTGCACTGTTATGGCAGGACAGGTAGCATACATCCTTCTAAGTTGGGAACTGCTGATTGAAGGCTTAGTGTCTGTTATTCTAAAAGTGTATTAGTTGTGGGTTAAGCACTTGGGCTTCAGGCCAGTTATTTTACATTAAGAAGGTTTGTGGTCTGCACTCTTGTGGGAGGAGAGGCTAGATTCTGCCCTTCTGAGCTGGGAATTTCTGGTTAAAGGCTTATTGCACATGCTTACTTGAACTGTTTCTTTCTGAGATTGGTACGCCTTGTTTGCTGTAGCATAGACTAGATTCAGGCCGGCTGGATCTAGCTTTGTTTGTATAACTTGTGCACTGATCCAGGGCATCTTTTTTGGAGAAGGTTTCTCTGTACCCTTGTGGCAGGACTGTGCAGTTAGAACTTGTCTGATTGAAGACTGCTGGAACTTGTCTGATTGAAGACTGCTGGAACAGGGCTCAGTTTTGAGCTTTTTAACTAGTTAATTGGGTAAAGTGTTGTTTTGATTGTATCTGCTCTATTTTCTGGAAAAAAAAATATATATATATATATATATATATATATATATATATATATATATACATACTTGTTTCTCGCCTTTCTGAACTAGTATAGTCCAGTTTTCAGGTTATTGCTGAATCCAGGGCTGTGTTACAAGTTTCTGTGTTGCCATACCTTACTTGGATAGAAGGAAGTTTCTCTGTTCACCTGTGAGAGAGGGGAGCTTTGAGCAGGCTATCTGTCCCTAGAGGAGTGGTTTCAGCCCAGAAGTTAGTAGTTTATTGGCCATTTTGGGCTAATTTTGATTGTATCTGCTCTATTTTCTGAAAAAAAAAATACTTGTTTCCCAGCTTTCTGAACTAGTATAGTCCAGTTTTCAGGTTATTGCTGAATCCAGGGCTGTGTTACAAGTTTCTGTGTTGCTCATACCTTACTTGGATAGAAGGAAGTTTCTCTGTTCTCCTGTGAGAGAGGGGAGCTTTGAGCAGCCTATCTTTCCCTGGAGGTGTGGTTTCAGCCCAGAAGTTAGTAGTTTATTGGCCATTTTGGGCTAATTTCTATCTCTTTCACTTCCCTGCTATAAAAACCTCATTTGCACAGTTTTCACACTTGTATTCCGCTCAGCAAGTGCCTTCCAGGTGTTCTGCAGAGTCTACAGCAGCAGAGAGACAAAAGAGTGACTTTGGAGTGATTAAGTATCACTTTTCTGCTTTTCTTGTTGTCTTAACTAATTCCGCCTAAAACCCCAGTTTTTTTAGCGAATCTGTGATTTAAAAAGTTTGTTATTGCTACATATTGTACTTATTTGCTGCCTGCACTTGAATTAAGTCATTTTTGTGTTTAAATAATCTGTTTAACTGTTGTAGGCTACACATTAAAGTGGGATAGCCTTTTCTGTGCATTTAAAGTGTTGTTTTGATTGTATCTACTCTATTTTCTGAAAAAAATATATAAACTTGTTACCCGTCTTTCTGAACTAGTATAGTCCAGTTTTCAGGTTATTGCTGAATCCAGGGCTGAGTTACAAGTTTCTGTGTTGCCATATCTTACTTGGATAGAGGGAAGTTTCTGTGTTCACCTGTGAGAGAGGGGAACTTTGAGCAGCCCATCTGTCCCTGGAGGAGTAGTTTCAGCCCAGAAGTTAGTAGTTTATTAGCCATTTTGGGCTAATTTCTATCTCTTTTACTTCCCTGCCATAAAAACCGCATTTGTGCGGTTTTGTGCACTGGGCAGCACCATTTAGCTAGAGTTAAACTATTCTCGGCTCCACAAAGTCTACTCTTCAATTTTTCCCTTGGAACTAGACAAACCTTCAACTTTAGCACTTAAACCATTCATTTCACATTCAACCACTTGCTTAAAACGCATAGCAAGCACTAATTAACCCTAGCACTAAACCCCCCTATACTGTCCAGAAGGACAAGGCTCTCTATTCGTCCCCAGCAGCCAATCAGAAAAACAGCTTACTCTACCTATTCAGGCATGTCCAAAGGGCAGTTTCCGGTGTACTCTCCAGTCCAACTGGTGAATCTGGGCATTTTGAGGCAATGTTACAGCTGCCTTATGTACACAGACAACCCTCCCCTCCTATCACCAAACACTAATATATGCGAGAGATGCAATTATACAGCCAAACTGGAGGCAAAGCTCTCTCACCCCAAGACTGGAACTGACAGTCAAGAGGAGAAGGGTAACACTTGCAACACACCACCAGTTTCACATAGACCTAATAAACCAACACTAGCAAATAACACACATGAATACATGAAAACATACTCGGAGGCTCTAAATAAAAATCTGCAAAAGCTACAGAGACCTCCAAAGCAGACATCCAAGCAACCTCCACACCCCATCCCCAACCATGAAACACATACTTCACATAATCAGTGTGCGACGCAATCCCAGCCCTTAACGCAAAATAACATACCCAACACACTAGTAATAGGCGACTCTATAGTCAGGCATACTGATGTCCTACTAACTAGGCTGGACAAGGAGAATGTTACAGTTAACTGCCTGTCAGGTGCCAGGATCCGCCGCATAACACAAGCACTCAGGTCACTCCAGAACAAGTACAAATACAACTCTGTCATTGTCCATGTTGGTGTAAATAACCTGAGATGTACCTCCCTGGACTACATGAAAAGAGACATGGAAGAGCTCTCTGATCATGTAGCCCAGGCCGGTATGACCCTGACCCTGAGTAGCATCCTGCCCTCACCAAGAATTATGCCACAGTATAAAGAAAATAATTATCAATTTCAACAATTGGCTAAGTTTCTGGTGTCATTCAAAGGGGATCCAGTATCTGTCCACCTGAGATGACATGCTCGACAAGCCGTGTTGCTTCGCAAGAGATGGCTTGCACCTGTCACCCATAGGCTTTCGAACACTGTCCAAGGCTCTTGCCGTCCCCATAGTGCCTTTTTTTAGGCAAGGCTCAAAAGACAAACCCACCACCATAAATAGCACAAGTAACCAAAAACTGAGGGTAATGCTACTCAACACCAGAAGCCTAAACCTCAAAATGCATGCACTCTAAGCACTCCTCAGTATGGAGAACATCAACATCTGTGCAGTAACAGAAACCTGGTTTAAGGCTCCTGAGAATACCCCAGCACTACTAGGCTATAACTCATACCATACCTTTCGGCCACAGAACCAGGACTGAAACATAAAAGGTAGGGGTGTATCCATATTCATCAAGGATACCCACACCTCCAGGTTAGTGGTGCAGCACAATGCATCAGAGATCATCCATGTGCAACTAACAATGGGAAAAACTGCAATCCAAATTGTAGCTTGCTACAGATCACCCACCATGGCCTAGGACCCCCATTCCACATTTCTGGAGACACTGGGAAATATGAAGGTCCTACCAAACACCTTAATACTGGGTGATTTCAATTACCCAAATATAAACTGGGAGAACTACACAAGTACTAACTCCCTTGCCCAACGCTTCCTAGAATTTATAAACTCGAATGCCCTGGATCAACTGGTCAACACCCCCACCAGAGGGAACAACATATTGGACCTGGTCATCACCAACATGGGCAACCGGTGTTCCACACCGGAGGTCAACCCCTCGCTGGTTAGATCAGACCATAGACTAATCACTCTGGATATCCACATTCCGCCCCCACCACCAATCAAGGAAACCACCATGAAAAACTTTTCAAAAGCAAACTTCACGTTACTTAACACTGAGGTGGAAAGGTTCACAGCCCCCATGCTAAAGGACAATGCTGTCCAAGCTGCTGAAACCTTTACAAAGGCACTCTATGCGCATCTGCAGGAATGCATGGATCATGCTATCCCAAGTAAAACCAAGACTCACTCCTCCAAGAAAAGGAATCCAGTCTGGTGGACCCCTGCCATAAACAAGCTATACAACAGAAGGAGGAAACTAGTACAGAAAAGAGTAAATTCCCAAGAAGGAAAGACATCCCTGATCAGTGTCAGCAAGAAACTATGATCCCTCATTAAATCATCCAAGGCTAGTTTCGAAAGAAAAATTGCCAATGACTCCAAAGATAACCAGAAAGCGTTCTTTAGCTATGTCAAGAACCTAAGTGGAAACTCTCAGATCTGCTGTGAGTTAGTGCAGAATGGCACAAAATACACTGAACCGACTGATATTGCAAACATTCTGGCAGACAGGTTTAGTGCAAACTTCACCCCCTCTCACCCCCTAAAGGGCCCATAAGCATTCCAGAAGAATGTAGGGCCCCATCAATCACCGATGCACAGGTTAAAACAGCCCTATCCAAAGCCAGAAACACAGCTTCAATGGGAACGGATGGGGTCCCAGGCTGTATCTTACAAGAGCTCCAAAATGAACTAACCCCTCACCTAAACACACTGTTCAAACTCAGCCTCTCTACAGGCTACATACCCATAGAGTGGCGCACAGCAACAGTTACAACAGTTATCCTGCACCTCAAAGGTGGAGCCACAACGGATCCCGGGAACTATCGCCCTGGAACGCATCATCATGGAACTCATTAACAGAGACATTGGGAACCTCCAAACCTTGGACCCTACCCAGTTTGGCTTTGTTAAGGGCAGCTCATGCCTCCTAAACCTGGTGGACTTCTTTGAGACGGTTACCAAGGCATTAGATGAGGGAAAGGAGGTCCACACAGACTACCTAGACCTCGCAAAGGTTTTCGACACCATTCCTCATTCTAGTATTATAGACAAGCTCACCAGCTTGAACATAAACCCCTACATCACGTGATGGGTTGCCAACTGGCTCATGGATAGAACCCACATGGTGAGAGTGATAGGCTGTACGTCCGACTCTAAACCGGTTACACATGGTGTCCCCCAGGGCTCAGTCCTAGGACCCCTCCTGTTCAGTATATACTTCTCAGAGGTACAGGCAAGCATAGGAGGACTATGGCTGACCAAGTTTGCAGACGACTGCAAACTAGGGGCCATAATTGATTCTCCAGCTGATAGAGACACCCTTCAGATGGGTCTCACTGAGACGGATACCTGGTGTCAAAATCATGGCCTCAAGCTAAATGCCAAAAAGTGCATAGTTATCCCCTTTGGAAAAAACAAAATACCCGCGAACTGCCACATAGGTGATAGTCCCCTAAATACAGAAAATGTAATAAGGGATCTGGGAACCCAAGTAGATAGTAATCTCTCCTTCGATAATCATATTGCCAAGGTGGTTAGAAAATCCTTCTATTTGGCCCACCTAATCACAAAAGAGTTCGCATCTAGAACAAAAGAGGTTATTGTGCCTCTCTACTCATCACTCATTAGACCCATCATAGAATACAACTCCCCATTTGGGATGTACCTTACAAGACACCTGCAACAGCTGGAAAGACCACAAAAGTACCTCGCCAAGAGGATTACTGGCCTCAAACAGATGCCCTATTCAACTTGACTCAAGAAACTCCAGCTGTACTCAGTTGCATACCGCTTATTCAGAGGTGAACTCTGCCTGACATACAAGGCCATGTCCAAACCAGAATTGATGGGCATGCTCCACCTAAAAAAACAAATCCCAGAGAGCCACATGCTCTAGAGATATAAACCTCACCACAACGATAAATAGGATATGCTGGAAGGATAGACTCCTATCCCAGAGACTCCCTATGCTTTGGAACAGGATTCCAATATACATCAGGCAGAGCCCGTCACTAACACTCTTCAAGAGAAACCTTGACGGGTGGATGGGAAACAGAAAATTTACTCCAGGGATCACTGCAATGGCTCTGCTGGACAGTGGCACAGGGAACTGATGGATTTGCTGGACAGAGGTGCAGGGATCTAACCTAAGGGGGTGGCGAAAGCCAACACATTCTGGCAAGGCTTATAAATGCCCTTGGGCAGATAGCCTAGTACTTACCTATGAACCTATGAACCTATAATACTTTACAGGCTATTTTTATTCTAACAAAGTCTGTTTTTTTTATAAGGCAAAAAGCAATGTCTTTTGGCTTTTTCCAGTTAGGGGTAATCACAGCGGATCACTGGTCCGCTATTGATTGGCAGTGGAGTTTTACGTTGTCGAGTTGCCAGCCCTAACTTTGTCACACTTTGTAATATCCACAAGAGAAAGTACCAAAAGAGTCCAAGAAGTTCCCCACTGTCTTATTAGGGAGATTCAACAGTTCTTTTAAATTGAAATATTTCCCAAAAGAAAAGGTAACGTGGTTAGGAAACAAATGACCTACTTTCTCATCCAAGTGCACTAAATATCACAAGTCAGAAATTATGCCTTTCAAAATCTCTGAAGAAGGTGGAAAGCTGATGACAAAAAATATTTTCTTGCCACTATTCATACTACCCAAATCCCCTTTTCCAGATCTATGGGTATACTCATATGCATGAGAAACACATTTGGACACAGATGTACCCTCCAGCTTGATTTTAGCCTGGAGTACTATCTCTGCAGAATAAACCTTATCAAGTAACCTACCGTGAACTTCTTTCAAACATTTTTCCTTGAACCTTTCGTTTGACACATTAGAAGAAATCCTCTTGAACTCACCATATGGTAAAGAGTGTATCAAGGTGGAGGGGATGCATGCTCGAAGCATGTAAAAAATTATTCACAGCTGTTGGTTTTCTAAAAGGTTTAAATTGAATCTTCTTGTGAAAGTCAAGATAAAATTCCACATCCAAAACTTGTAAGGATGTGTGACTATACTCAAAACTATAGTTTGAGTCCATGGCCATTACTGTTCAACTCATCCATGAACTCAATTCACTGACTGGGCTGCCCCTTACAAATCAAAAATAAATCATCAATATATCTTTTATATGCTATCATCTGTTCAGAGAAAAACTTACTATTATATACAAACTTTCTCTTAGTGTCCCATATATAGCATATGAAGGAGCAAAAACCTCTCGATTAAATTGTTTTAAAAAATATAAGTTTGATTTCTTGGTTTTTCTTGGGTAAATAAGGCTGAAGTGACTTTTGGCAGTAAACTGAAGAATGGTTTGTAACAGGCGCCTTGATAGTGGAATATTTTTCCTAAAAAAAAAAAAACACTTTTTGTAGATATCCCCTTGTGAATTGTATCACAAGCTGTACTTTTCCTTACTAGTCCGCTTCAATGGGAAAAAAATACAATTTGCAAAAACTATATTTTCTAAGACAAGTTGATCTGCCCACTAAACATGTGACTTTAGTGGGAAAAATCGAGGTGAAGGTGAAAGACCACCCATATATAAAATAGATCTGGACCTGGACATGAGGACTGTTGGAAAAGTTTGCTACACTAAGAAGGAAAGGCAAAAAAACTGCATTGTTAATCCATAATGTAATATCCTGCTGCAGGAACCTCTGAGGGTAAGCCTAAGTGACCATGGAGTCATGTCATAAATTGGTAATAGTGATCATTTAAGCACAGGATACTGTGCTTTTGTTCATTTCTTATTCACAGATACACATAGCTGTATCATCCGGCTAAGTGTTGATGGCCCTAAGTGGCTTACTGCTCTATTACTATTAAAACATTTTATAATTTGTTAGAATGTCTGGTGCAAATTCATTGTTGAGGTGGTGCCCATGTCCCTAATGGACTAAGGCAGTCTGTAAAAATTGTTAAAACCCTGCTTGCTGACCCTTGTTATCTTTTCCCTAGGGACAGCAAATTGGGTAAAATCTGAATAAAGCTGGCTAGACTTGTAAGGGCTGACACAAACATCTAGCAAAAAACACTTGTGTCATCATTTCAAAATGTATTTTCGTAGGCCTTAC
>NC_056743.1:1052408531-1052518531 GCF_019279795.1 Protopterus annectens
TATACTCTACACAACTTGGTTATCAACTGTAAAATGTCTGCCAGGCCAAGAGAGTGCAAAATATAATAAATATAATGCACATGTGTGTCTATATGTTTGTGTGTGTATGTGTGTGTGTGTGTGTGTGTGTGTGTGTGTGTGTGTGTGTGTGTGTGTATGTGCATATTTCGGTGTTGTGTGTCTGTGTGCGCGCGTGTGTATTTCTGTGTCATGTGATGCAGTGTGTGACTCTTTGTGTGTGTTTGTGTGTACATATGTGTGACTGTGTATGTGTGTGTGTGTGTGTGTGTGTGTGTGTGTGTGTGTGTGTGTGTGTGTGTGTGTATAGAAATAAAGAAAATAAGTTTAGCAGGAAGAGGGAAGGATTTTCGTCAGCAGTTGCTTTAACTTACCATGTCTCTCTGAATTAGGTCAGCGGTCATACAGTGAGCAAGGTTCAGATTTTTAGAATATTTGTTCCCAGCACTGACTCCACTGACATATATCTGAGTAGCAGGATAGTTGATGGAGAAACTGATATGAGAGGTAATACTGGGCGGGTCACTTTCAGCTCTTTCATCTGGGTTGGCATGGGAATTGGCCATTTTAGAAACATCCTACGTGGTTTTTAAACTTAAGTTCCAGGTACACAAAATAAATTATGGGCCTGCTGTTAGAAGACAGGCACCCTACATACACTGTGTTAGTGCACAGAAGCAACTGTCCACGGGGAAAAACCCATGTAAGTATTGGACGCATGGATGTATTGCATTCAAAGACCATATTAGGGTATATAAAAGAGATAGCATCACCCCTTGCCCTGAATCTACGACAGCTGCAGTTTCTCCCAGTGGTAAGTATGTGGACTAAAGACTTTATAAAAATTCCCTTGTGGCACAGAACTTCATACATTACTATACTGTGTAAATGAAGGACTAATGCTTGAAGGGATGAAGAGGACCCAGTGAAAAGAGCTCAGTATGTACCTCTCAACTTCTATGTTCAAGAATTCTGGACAAAGTAGCCACTCTGGTGGCATTAAGGGATAAAGTCCTGATTACAACCCAGGTGACCTGGGTTCAATTAGCAGCTTGGGCGACTGACTGAGCATCAGGGAAGGTTGGATTTGCCCATACTGGGTGGGCTGGCATTCACCAATAATGCTTCTTCAGGGGTGACATGATACAAAGAGAGGAGTTACCCTTGGATGTAGTCGATGACCATGAGGTGTGAGGAAGGCGAATGGGTAAGGCATATAAAAGAAACTCCCCAAATAGAATCACAGATTGACAAGCCCCTGTGAAGCCCTTGTATCCACAACCATCCCTAGTAATACCAGAGTAGTCCAGGGGTAGGAGAATGGCCGGTAGACCCGCTGTGGACATGGGGAACTGGAGGATGGGATGACAGGATGAGGTCTGAGGAGACAAAAATAGAATTCTGGACAAAGCCAACAATAATTGGGGAAACAAATGCCCAAAATTCACTTAAAAAAGTTAGAAGAAGAACATGTTTTGCATCAACTTGCATTTTTTGAACAATAAGTAAGATGAAACTCTGAGCGATCTACCAGAAAATCAAAAATTGTAGGAATAACAGGGAAAAATATAAGGCAAAATCAGGGACATTTTTCAAAAATTAGGACAACTGGGAGATATGGTCCAGTGAAAAGCCAGTAATGTTTTATACCCTTACAACAGTAAACAGCAAGAAGAAAGAAAATGCATAATTCAAACATAATATCAGTCTGTTATAATGTTTCATATCGCCCTAATGCTATCTTGCATATATTTATTTATTGTATCACACAGAAAGGTATATTATATATCCAATAGAAAAGGTCTTCACGCTTCTCAGAAAAATGAGATAATCTATCAGCAGTGGCAGATTAAGTATACCTTGGGCAGTTTTCAGGCCTTGGGCTCACACTCCACACTCATATTTACACATTCTTTTAAATTGATCTTCTTGATTTAAGACCATTTAAACTGTTTTTATTATAGTCTACCAATGTCTCTACCAATCAGTTACAGACACTTAACAGTGTACATCTCAAATGCCTGAGATCAAAATAGTCAAAGTACTCCAACCTGTTTTATACAAATGTGTGCTAGTCCTGTTAAGCCAGACTAATCAATGCTTAACTTGATCATAACAGCAAGGTAAGTCATTCTCTTTCTCAGCCTCCATACTAAGCATTATTGGTTGTGCGCACCTCAGATGTTGGACTGTGGTAAAATTATGATTACAGACACAATAATGTATTATCGATTTGTTTCCACAAACACATAGTAGTCCAAGTATTCCAACTTAATTCACATAAATGCATACTAGTTCTGCAATGCCAGACCATTTAAACTGAGCAAAGAGCAGGAAAGTAAGTTGCTTTCATCCTCACATACTTCCTGCACCCACCTAGCAGTTATAGCTACTTTGTAGTATATCATCATTTGATTGTGGCAAGAAGTAATACTCTCAACCTTTTAGAGCAAGAAACATGATAAAGTCAGAATATGCAAGAAAATGACCAAAATTAAAGACAGATTTTCAATATTGCTGTTATATACTTAAAGTTGGTAGGATAAAAATGTCTGCATTAGCATGTATTTTATGAATATTCTATATAAGCTCAGTGTTTCAATACAAACCCTGTTTTTGTGCTAAGCTGCTCTCCATGCAGTGACAGTTAACAGTGCCATGTATAGGCTCAAACACTTTCAAGTTAAAATTTCCCACAAAATAACTATCTCTGCAACCTTCCCTGTTACCGCCTGCTGCTGTAGGAGCATTTGAATTACACACTGAGGATCATTGCCTTGTTGGATAGCTACAGTTCACACTGAGTGTAGCACCCATTCTTCATCCATGTGCTAGCATCCCAATCCAGTTAAATCTACCCACTCTTTTCCTGGTTAAACACATAGTAAAAAAAACTGAAACCATGGATAGGCACTTTCCTGCTATCTCTGTGGCCAGCCTGGTGGATATAGGCATCCTGAGGAAAAGTAGCAGTTGTCTCAAGTATATTGACAAGATTTGCCAGATTATGCAAGCACTCAGGTCACTCAACCAGAAGTGCCAGTATGACTCAATCATAATCCATGTGGGAGAGGCACAGTGGTGTAACGGTTAGCATTGTCACCTCACAGCAATAGGTTGTTTAGTTTGATTCTCAGCTAGGGTGCCTTCTGTGATGAGTCTGCATGTCCTCCCTGCATTTGCGTGGGGTTCCTCCTAGTGCTGTGGTTTCGTCTCACATTCCAAAGGCATGCAGTAGGTGGACTGGACACTCTAAATTGTTCCTGGGTGAGTATGTGTGTGTGGATGTGTGTGTCACACCCTCCAAGGTGGGTTGGGCCTTGGACTAGTGACTTGAGACTATAAAACCTGTAACTGCTACAGAAACAATGAGCGCTGAAAGATGCTCGTTGCCCAATGTGTCTTTTGGTGTGTAAATGGGAGAGACAGAGAGGGAGTCCCTGTGGGTGTGAACAACCTGAGATAGACTTCCCTGGACTACATGAAAAAATACATGATGGACTTCTCTGAATACAAGTTGCAAGCTGGTATGAGTCTCACATTGAGCAGCATTCTATCCTCACCAAGAAAGATACCACAATACAAACAGAAAATGATTGACTTCAATAATTACCTTAGCTACTGGTGTCATTCCAAGGGGATCCAGTATTTGTCATCTTGATCGACAAACCATGATACTTTGTCCGAGATTGTCTGCACTTGTTGCTGCTAGGCTATCAAATACTAGCCAAGACATTAGCCACCCCTGTAGTGCCATTTTTTAGACAGTGCCAAACCAACAGGCTTACCAATGTACCAAATTCTTGGTAATACAAGCTGAAAGTACTGCTGCTCAAAGCTAGGAGTCTTAACAAGAAACTAAACTCCCTGGAAACTCTCCTTGCCCTGGAGAATGCTGACATATGTGCAGCTACAGAGACATGGTTGAAGGCTGCGAGAAGCAACTTGGCAGTGCAACGCTACAATGCCTGTTGCACTTTCAGACCTCCCTCTGAGAGGGGAATAAAACTAAAGGAGGAGGTATTTCCATTTACATAAAAGACAATTGCACTGCAGGATTGGTTGAGCAGGATGACTCCATTGAGCTACTCCATGTCCATTTGACCATAAGCAAAATCCCCCACTACACCATCACTAGCTACAGGTCCTCAACCATGAACCATGAAAACAATTCGGCATACTGGAAGTTACTAGAATCCCTTACCATTCAGGCCAACGCACTACTCATGGGCAATTTTAACTACCCCTCCATAAACTGGGAAACATACATGGCCACTAACATATAGGCTCAGAGATTCCTGGACTTTGTCAATGTAAATGCTGTAGAACAGCTGGTCTGCACTCCCACTAGTGACTCAAATATCCTTGATATACTACTTACAAACATGGGGGAAGGTTGCACCTCTCAACCAGTGTAATGTCCTCATTGGTAAGATCAGATCATAAATCAGTCTCTTTCAAATAAATGTAATGGTAGAATCTCTATCAAAGCCTAAAACCCTAAAGAATTTTTCCAAGGCAAATTACCTTCTATTAAGTGATAGCATAAGTAATTTTAAACCTCCCCCTAACCCCCAAAATATGGAAATCTATGCAGAAATATACAGAAATGCCCTGTACAACCACTTAAACAACTGCATAGAAACAGCAGTATGTAACCGAACTAAAGCCAGGGTCTAGCTGGAAAAACAAGTCACCCTGGTTGACCCCTGGCATAAATACAGTAGATTATAAAATAGAAGAAAGAAATTCCTATCTGGAAGCAAGTGGGAGGATGCGCAACAGAGAAAAAAATCTCTCATCACTCTCAACTGTCAATCAGGGAACTAGTCAAGTCCTCAAAAGTTAAATGTGAGACTAAAATAGCCTGCCAAGCAAAGGATAACCACAAAACATTTTTCAGTTATGCCCAAAATTTTAAGGAAAACACTCAACAATTCTTTGAGTTGGCTGTAGATGCCATTAGTTATACACAGTCAGAAGAAATAGGAAACCTGATGGCCGATAAATTCAGATTAAATTTAACCCCCTCATAACCTCTGTCACTCCCCATGAAATACTCCCAACCATTCCTTTCCCTGTATTTCAAAGGAACAGGTAGTCACTGCACCCTCAAAAGCTAGAAATATGGCATCAATGAGACCTGATGGAATTCCAAGGTGCCTATTAAATAGCTTGAAACATGACCTAGCAGACCCACTCAGATATCTATTTAACCGCAATCTCCAAACAGGCTTTGTCCCAGTAGAATGGAGGACAGCAACAGTGGACCCAGGAAGCTACCGACCCATAGGTATGCTTAGCCTCATATGAAATGCTATGGAAAGGATAATCTTGGACCTTATTAACAATGACATAGGAACTCTCCAGACTCTAGACCAACCTAGTTCAGCTTCACAAAGGGCGGGTCCTGCCTATTCAATTTGGTGGATTCCTTTGAGAAGGTCACTAGGGCCATGGATAAGGGTAAGAGTACATATCACTGACCTTGACCTAACCAAGGCATTTGACACAATGCCCCACTTGGGTATTATGGATAAACTCACAAAATTGGGCATAAACCTCTGCATCACCAGATGGATAGCCAATTGACTTATGGATAGGACATGTTATTAGAGTGGGGGAATCCACATCCAGCAAGAGTCCAGTCACTAATGGAGTACCACAGGGCTCAGTGCTAGTTTGGGATATACTTCTCAGATGTGAAGGCAAATGTAGATGTTTTTTGGCTGACCATGTTTGCTGATGATTGCAAGTTGGGGGCAGTCACTGACACCCAAAATGAGGTTGATATCCTACAGAAAAAGACTGATGCAGACTAATGATTGGTGTCAGAGCCATGGCGTCAAACTAAATGTGAAGAAATGCATAATAATACCCTTTGGAAAATCAAATACTCCTGCAAATTGCAGCATTGATAGCACCTCCCTAACACTGGACCCAGTGGTGAGAGATCTGAGTACTCAGACAGATAGTGATCTAGACTTTGACTGCTATGGTGGTAAGGAAATCCTTCTATGTGGCTCAGCTTATAAGTAAGGGCATGGAATCCAGATCTAAGGATTTCATACTACCACTGTACTTGGCCCTCATCAGACCACTAATCAAGTACAGTGCTCCCTTTGGCATGTACCTCACCAGGCACCTGCAATATTTGGAGCATCCTCAGAGGTTTCTCACCAAAAAAAATACAAGATATAGCCAACATGTCATATGCAAACCAATTAAAATCCCTATCACTGTATTTAGTTTACTTACAATTACAGAGATGGGATCTGTGCCTAACCTACAAGGCAATTTTTGACCCAGCCCTGATGGAAATATTGCATATCCACAAAACTTACATCATGAGGGTTACCTGTTCCAAGGATCTAAACCAGATCTCTGACACAAATAGGCCATGCTGGAGAGATAGATATACATCACAGAGATTACCCCTCCTCTGGGATAGGCTTCCTATTCACTTGAAGCAGAGCCCTTCCCTGACCATTTTCAAGTGCAATCTGTACCAATAGATAGGAAATTGCAAGTTCAATCCTGGAGTGGTGTCCATGTCCCTTATGGACAGAGGCAGTCTGTAAAATTGTCAAAACAGCACTTGCTGACCCTTGTTATCTTTCCCCTAGGAATAGAAAATTAGGTAAAATCTGGGAAAAACTGGCTAAACTTGTACGGCTCTTGAGACATTAGCCTGGTAAACTCCTAGGAACCTATGAAGAACTTGAAGCTTGAAACTCAAATGTTTCTCATTACTTAGATGGCTGTGATCTTAATGATTTGCCAGAAATCCATAGAATTTATGATTAACAAACCAAACATATGAGGCAAAATCAGGGGCATTGGCAACACAAAGGTGCAGTTGAGAACTCTGTGATTTCAACTTTGTTTCATGTAAACAGCAGCCAACCCACAAGTATTTCAACTTACTTCACACACATGCACATTAGCCTTGCAGAAGCAGATGGTTAACTGTACAAATGGCAAAAAGGTAAGTTAGTTTTATCCACAAACAGCTCCCATCCCCACCCAGCAATTCTAGCTACATTGCTGTGTACATCTCATCTGACTGTGCTAAAATACCTCTCAACATTTTAGTGCAAGAATCACCAAAAATGATTAAGGACAAATGTCCTAAATCAGAGACAAATTTGAAATATTGCTCTTATATAATCAGAAAGTTATTTCTATAACAATGTTTACATTGCCATGCATTCTCTGAAGGATATTAAGGCTGAAATCCATATTTAATTACTGCAGCCCTTACTGATTTGCTAGAAAACCACACTTTTTAGGAGGAACAAATCAAGATGAGCCAACGTCGGGACATTCTGCAAAATCAGTGAGAGTTTTGACTTGGTTTCACACAAACATTACCCAAAGCTTATTTCAAACAAATGCCCTAAATATCCAGATCATAGGCTTAACAAATAGCAAGAAGGTGCATTGCTCTCATCCATGCCCAGACCCCACCCCCATTTAGAAACTAAATCATAAATGATTTGCCAGAAAACCACAAATTGTGTGAAGAACATGTCAAACATATGAGGTAAAGTCAGGAACATTCTGCAAAATTACAAGCAACAATAGAAGGGGATATAACAAAAAACGGGAGCCCTCTTTGGAGTCAAGTCCTGTCTAATATGGTTCAGCAGAAAATCAGTAGCAGAAACAATAATGTTACCTAAATTACTTTCTAGAGCACCAGTCATGGGAAACTTAAAAAGAAGTACTCATGTAGTAATATGGATACAGCACACAACTAAACTACAAAGAATTGCTGAAAGGCTGCCTTCCTTTAGATATCAATGTAAAATTTCCAGTGGACTAGCCTGTGTGCTAAGATCCATGTCAGCTATATATTGTTCACACATGATATTCTCTAAGAATCTTTGTCCATTGACACACTGCCATCCCAGCTATCTGGAATTTTGTAAATAATTCTAGGTCATTTGTGAATATTGATATGCTTTATTACAGGAGTATGTGTTGAACAGGGTTTGTACATTACTGAGCTTCAAGAATGTAACCACAGCATACCCTCCTGGAACATAAGAAATTAACTTGGAAACTTAAGAATAGTTGAGGTTAAATTACTTTATAGTTGGGCCATAAACAAGAGATATTATCTCTCACTTTCAGTGCAGAAGCAGACACATCTAGAGCCAGACGTTTTTGTATTGTCGTGAAATAGAAGCCATTTCTAAGTTCAAGATGCAGACGTGTTTTATTGCTTTATGATTTCCTTGCAGCTGCACAGTTGTGAGCAGACATCTAAAGGCTATGTATTTTTCACACAGAGATGTTGAATATTGGACACTGGGGGTTTAGCTTGGGAACTAAAGTCAGGTGACAACAAGTGATGCCATCCAAGCTAACCCCAGCAGTAATATTTGATATTAAATTAAGAACTATCTGAGAGAGAGAGAGAGAGAGAGAGAGAGAGAGAGAGACTGGGCATTTTGTATTTTGTCTTTGACCTGGAAACATCTACTCTTCATCACATCTGCACTTGCCTTGCTCTGTAAGTAAATCTTTAGGGCATGGTAACTCTTTTAGATATAGTTAGGAATATAGTAAAGATTAGTTTAGATGTTTTCTTTATTTATTTGAGACTGTCCTGCAATGTTGGTTTAAATACTTCTTATGATTATGAACTCTGAAGAAACTGTGTTGAATTTACTGAGTATTGACTTGTTATTTTATTATTTATTATTAAATATATTTAAACCTATCTTTGTTGCTGATATTTGTGAGACATATTTATGCTCATAGAGTACTTGCATATCTATTTAGTGATGCTGTACAGGCCACTCCAATATCCTTGCTTGGAAAGACTACCATTTGGATAATAGTAACATTGCACAGTAGGACTGGACACCCTTTGTTAAGGGCCTTAAAAGTAGCTGATAAGAGTGGTTGGTGGCAGTGGAAAGTACCTTATAGTCTGGACAGAAGGGGGCATATCTAGTAAACCCATGCCAGCCTTTCCTAGTGTGTATGTGTTTATATATAAATCAAACCTCAAAGTGTGTGTGTGTGTGTGTGTGTGTGTGTGTGTGTGTGTGTGTGTGTGTGTGTGTGTGTGTGTGTGTGTGTGTGCGTCAGCTGTTTGGGCAGGGACATAAAACACTGGTTGGACAGAAATGGTGCTGGAGGTTTTGGCTTGGCCACTCAGCTGAGATCTCAACCCTATAGCTGTGCCAGTGGAGAGTCTTATTGGGGATTTGGAGAAAGAGGGAGAAACCAGCCCTAGACTGATTGTGATCTTTGTGTGCTCTTAAGGGAAATTGGACTTTACTGTGTGTGTACTTGTCATCCTCCCATTGTGTACATCCCAAACTGTTACCAGCGGTGCGGATTGAGGCTCCTTGATTACTAGGCCAGTGCAGGGGCATCACATCTATTTCTTGCAGATCCACTAAATCAAGGTAAATGCTATGCTAGCTGCCCTTCACAGCAAATTTATGCCTAGCCAATTCCCTTTTTGTGCTTGAATAAACCCATCTCACTTGGTTAGAGTTTCGCCTTACCAATACCATGGCTGATAATTATATGTTACGTCTACTGAGAATAACTGCGATTATAACATAGATAATTTGAGGGAACCTGTGCATGCAATAAAGCATTTAGGAGTTGCATCTGTTCATTAGTAGTACAGGGGGCAGTCCTAGGGTAAATTTTCTGTTTCCCATCCATAGATACAAGCTGCATTTCAATAGGGATAGGAATGATCTTTGTTTTATATGGATAGGGACTCTATTCCACAGCAACAGTATCCTCTGCAAGATATACCTGTCCCTCCAAACCATTTTCTTGATATCACAAAAGATGATTACATCCCTAGACCAAGTATTTCTGATGCCATTTGACTTGCTGATGTACAGTAAATACATCACATTTGGGTGAGAGGATGCCTTGTGTGCCAGAAGCAGCCCACCTCTTAGCAACCTGTGGGATACCAAGTATAGTGACAGGGCTTTGACTCGGTGCATGTAGGACATGTTGTTTAGGTCTTGTATCCTTTTAGTAAGGTATCTATGTGGGTGTTACAGTTGTTGTATGTGTTTGGATAGATACATGCCAAAGGGGCTTTATATTCAATGACTGGCCTAATGAGGGCTGAGTAAAGATGGAAAGTGACATCCCTAAATGTAGACACAATCTATAAAGCTGTGCAATATAGAAGTACTTTCTTACAACAAAAACATGCTGTTTTGCCAAAGCCCTCAAGGCAAAACAGTATACCCAACATGCTAGTCATAGGTGACTCGATAGTGAGGCATACTGATGTCCCACTCACTAGGTTGAATAAGGAGAAAGTAACAGTCAGCTGCCTGTCAGGCACTAGGATCTGCCACATAATGCATGCACTCAGGTCCCACAACAACAGGTACAAATATGATTCTGTCATTGTACATGTGGGTGTAAATGACCTAAGACGTACATCCCTGGACTACATGAAAAGAGACCTGGAGGAGCTCTCGGATTATGTAGCCCAGGCGGGTATGACCATAGCCCTGAGCAGCATCCTACCATCATCCAGAATGATACCACAATACAAGCAGAAAATTATTTCAACAATTGGCTAAGTTTCTGGTGTCATTCAAAGGGGATCCAGTATCTGTCTGCCTGGGATGACATGACTGACAGACCTCTATGGTTTGCCAGAGATGGCCTGCATCTGTCACCCCTGGGCTTCCGGATACTGGCCAAGGCTCTTGCCACCCCTATAGTGCCTTTTTTAGGCAGTGTTCCAAGCTATGGAATGCATCATCATGGACCTAATAAACAAGGATATAGGGAATCTCCAAACTCTGGATCCCACACATTTGGTTTTGTGAAGGGTAGATCATGCCTGCTCAACGTGGTCAACGTCTTTGAGTCAGTCACCAGAGCTGTGGATGAAGGCAAGGTGGTTCATACAGCCTACCTTGATCTGGCCAAGGCCTTTGATACCATTCTCCACTCATGAATCATAGAAAAACTCACTAAGCTAGGCATCAACCCCTATATCACTAGGTGGGTTGCAAACTGGCTCAAAGGTAAAGCCCACAGTGTGAAAGTAGCTGACTCCAAGTCAGACTGCTGACCAGTCATAAGTGGAGTCCCACAGGGTTCGGACCTCTCCTGTTTGGTATCTGCTTCTCTGAAGTCCAGGCCAACACGAAGGGACTCTGGCTGGCAAAGTTCGCAGACAATTGCAAGTTGGGAGCTATTATTAACTTCTCAAGTGATGTTGACAGCCTACAGAAAGGCCTCACTGAGACCAGTGACTGGTGTCAGAACCATGGCTTTAAGCTCAATGCCAAAAAATGTCGTCATTCCCTTTGGGAAAAACCCGGTTCCCATGAATTAGCACATCAATGGTAGTCCACTGAACACAGAAGGCATTACAAGAGATCTGGGAACACAGGTTGACAGCAACCTCTCTTTTGACCTCACATTGCCACTGTGGTCAGAAAGTCCTGTGTGGCTCATCTCATTACTAAGGGTTTTGCATCCAGGAAGAAAGAGGTCATCATCTCTCTCTACTCTTCCCTCATTAGGCCAATCATCGAGTACAATGTCCCATTTAGTATGTACCTCACTAGACACCTGCAATGACTGGAGAGGTCACAAAAGTACCTCACAAAGAGAATCCTAGGCCTTAAACATTTGTCCTATATGGACAGACTAAAAAAACTCCCAACTATTTTCTGCCTCATATCGCATACTTAGAGGTGATCTCTGATTGACTTACAAAGCCATGTCTGACCCAGCTCTGTTAGAAATGCTACATCTAAAGAAATCGCAATCCCTTCACACCGCACGCTCTAGAGACCTTAACCTCTTTACCACAATCAACAGAACATGCTGGAGGGGCAGGTTCATAACCCAGAGACTGCCCATGCTATGGAATAGACTTCCCATACTTGTCAAGCAGAGCACCTCACTGGCCGTCTTCAAGAGAAATCTTGATGAGTGGATGGGAAATAGAAAATTCACCCCAGGGATCACTCCAGTGGCTTTACTCGACAGAGGCACTGGGAACTAAGGTCGGGTGGCACAATGCCAGGGTAATCCTATGGGCTGGGCTTGTAAAGGCTCCAGGGCCATTAGCCTAATACACACCTATGAACTTTTGAACCTATGAATAATGGGCACATGCTGGTCAAAAGCTAGGCCACTGTCCACATTAGTTCGCAGATCCTGAACAACTTGGCCAGCTCTTAGGGGTGTATTGTTAATGTGGTAGTTCTGTGGGATAGATGACATCCCAAAGGATACAAAAAATATATTTTTGGCATTTTGTTTCAGTCTGTTATTTTGGCACTAGTTATTTATTTGGAACAAACCTTCCATTGGGATGGCTAAGTCATTTGGGGATTCAGTGACTGTTCCTAGCTTGCAGTCATCTGCAAACGTAGTCAGCCAGAGCCCTTTAGAACTGGCTTTTACTTACTCTTACTATCAAACAGGGGAGGTCCCAGCACCTTGGGTGGGTGGGTGTAGTCTCCACTGGTAACTGGTCTCTTTGTGGAGGTAAATTGCCATATTTTGATTTCCTCCATCTTATCTGTGAGCCAGATGGTAATCCAGCAGATGACATAATGGTTTATTCCAGGTTTATTTAGATTTTCTACTATGCCTGAGTGGGGAATTGTGTTAAAAGCTTTGGCAAGGTTGAGGTATGCTGTGTGTACCATTATGTCTTCATCCATTGCTTTGGTGACCTTTTCAGAAAACTCACCAGGTTGAGTATGTCTGACCTGCACTTGACGAATCCAAACTGAGATGGATGCCTATGTTCATGTCCCGACAAATGAATTCCATGATAAATCTTTCCATGGCTTTGCATATGAGGTTGGTCAGACTTCTGGGTCTGTAATTGCCAGGGTCTGTGGAAAGTGCTCCCTTATGCAGGGGGATGACTGTAGCTGTTCTCCATTCACTTAGTACAAAACCTGTATGGAGGCTGAGATTAAATAGTGTTGTTATGGGTGTGGCTAAATCGTGCTTTATGCTATTTAAGATACATCCTGGGATATTGTCAAGACCCATCGATGCAGTATTTTTAGCTTTTGATAGCACTTTTAGGGCTTGGTTTTGGGTGATAGCTGGAGACAAGCCAGTTTTTCTTTATAGCCTAGTTTATCTTATCTTTCGCCCACTTTTCCTACACTCCTTCTTTCTTTTGATGACTTACTGGACTTCTGCATTCCACCACAAGCTTAACTTATGCACCTTAATTTCATACCTGCTCAGCTGCATATTTGTTCTGTAATCCTCACCCATGCTGTTTTGAGTTGCTGTTATACAAAAAAGTACCCTGTGCTGGTCCCACAATCCAGTGCCCCACCCCCTCAGCTCTTCATATGAAGAGCGAAAAAAAAAAGAAAAGTCTTCTGCAAAGCTTGGAGGATGCTTCCTACAGACAGTACACAATTCATGCCACATACCACCCGTCCCTAACCTCTTCAAGAGAGAAGCAAAAAAAAAACAAAAATCTATTCTTTTTCCTGGCACACCATTCAGGTGGGCTGATACAGGACACACACACCCCTCCTACTCCAGCCATTTGGGTCCTGTTTATGTGCCTTGACCCCACCCCCCCTCCTTACATTATATAGCAATAGTAATAATAATAATAATAATAATAACCACAATAATAATAATAAGTAAATAAATATTTTTTCTTTTAAACTGTAACAAATTGTTTGCTACAAATTATATAAAAAAGAAAGAAAAAACAGGCTAGAAGTTGGGCAGTGGACCCCCTGGATGCTCTTAGGTTCCTCTTTGGCCCCTGTGTAAATTCAGGCATTGGATCAGGGAGGTGAGTTGGAGTGGTAGCAGATCCAGTATAGGATGTGAGGCTCTGGGATGGGATCTACTTCAGTAGATCAAATTGACAGAAAACTGAAATGAAAATCAACTAGACAAGAAGATCATAATCACACAGGAATTAACATTTACCATTTCGAAACTAGGAAGAACAAAACACTAACTGTACATGTCACACACCACTCTGAGCTTCTGATTGGAGATATCGTGCACTGAGAAAAATAGTTGCTCCATTTAAACACTATAAAAATGCATCCTTTTCAACATTTTTGCAGGGGTCAAGCCCTCCTTCACCTCCCATATCCTGCAAATTATATATACCAACTCTGAAATTCCACTACATTGGGGAAAAGGGTAAATTTCCCAATCCTCACTGTACCACAGTCTCCATTCGGAAATGTTGAAAAAGGTACAGTTTTGTGTTAAACCAAGTGTTTAAATGAAGCAGCTGTTTTTTTTTCAATGTATCGAGATCACCATTCAGAAGCTCTGAGTGATGTGTGACATGCATACTTGGTGTATCGCTTTTCCTAGTTTCGAAATGGTAAACGTTTGTTGTTGTAAACTTTTGTTGTTCTCATCTCTCTTATGTAAATTTTGGTCTTCTGTTAATTTGATCTACTAAAGCAGATCCCTGTGATGGCTGTCAGAATGACAGTAATGAAGGGGGGAAAAACATTGAATGTTGGGCTGGTGGAAACATAAAAGTCCAAAGTTCCATGACAAATCAGACTGTCACTATGCCAGTTCTTCACAGGCATTGGTAACCTGAGAATTAATATAATTATGGATGATGCAATTCCGTATATAAGGGCATCATGTGCCCTTTAAAATAGAGTGAATATGTGTAAATATGTTAGTATGTTGTGTGCCTTTGTGTTGATCTGTACGCATGTGTTGTGTGATGTGAATCAGACTAATTTGTATTCAAAGTGAATATGTATAATACAAGCATTTTAAAACCCATGCTTCTCAATGTATTTAGCCATTTACAGTGCATATAATTTCATAGGTTGTTACTAAGCTTACAACTAGTGAGTTACTGAGAAGCTTACCTAATTCACCAGACCAGTAGCATGAATTTAGTAATTTCCTCTTGGTTAAAACATGATTTCCACAAACTCTCCGCATAAACTTATGGTTATTCATTCAATTATCTGGAATGGTTTTGAAGATAGATAAAGGGATTATTCTATATGATGTGTAAAGGCAGTTTATTTCAAAAACAAGGTACCCTCTGGGCCTGGAATGAATCACCCCAGCAGATGTTGCTGTTTCTACAATGGAGGTTAAGATCTTTGGATTGGATAAGACTGATGATTTATTCTGTAAAATAAATGCAATAAATAAAAATACAAGCTGTATTGAGTCTTAAAACTAGTACAGGTTGTGGCAGAACATGAGTATCAAACCCAAGATTTATGTGAATAGCATGTTCCATTCAAGTACATCATCTGACCACTGAATGCAACTTAGTAGGAATGTATGAGGTTTGAATTTTCTCAAGCAAATGCTACCAAGCAAAATACCCTTTTGATAAGTTTACCCAGAGAGAAAAGGTACATAACACAAGTCAATGGACATTTTAAAGTAGTCAATCAGCTTATCTGGGTAGGAGAAAAGAATGCAAACTTGACAAGGATAGTAAATAGAGGTCAGGCTTGAACCCCAGGCCTGAAAAGCAGCTGCACTAACCACTATACCAGCATGTTAAACCATACTATAAATAATGCCTGTGTCAAAAGTACATTACTAGGAGTATAAACCTAAACTATCCACAACAAAATACAAAGAGTAAAATAAGCACTACTGTCAGAAGAAAGTTTTGGGGAATGTTGAACTGGCTTCCGTTTTCATGCATGTTAAAAAGTAGACAAAGCATTTGAAATTTGATTGTATTACCTTCGCACAGAAACAGGACATGATTATGTTTCTCCTTGAAAGTGAGTTTATTTTTTCATCTTTTTTTGTTGCTTAACATTTAATATTTAGTTTTGTGAAACTTCTTCCCACCTTCTTCAATAACCTTCTTGCAAACTTTCACCTGGTCTCTGGTATAACACTATAACACTATAAATGAATAAAAGACGGTTTGTTGGGTTGATCATGCAAAGAGAAATTCACTTCCTTCATTTTAGTTTCATACTCTGGTGTGTCAGATAAAGAGAGATTCTTAAATTATGTTTTTCTAGTTTCTACTGTGAAATTATATCTTTTCATCATCAAATCAGATGAAGAGTCTTTGGAACATGCTAAAATTTTCCCATTGGTGAAATTTGGTGAAATTCCCAATATGAGTCTCAATTTTACTGCCAAAAATATAAGTTTGAACTTGTGGAATTGGCATCTTCACATTTAATATTACTGATTTTGGTGAGAAATATAGGTGAAATTAGATTTGCACATAGAGCATTTTCTTCCTAAAGTCTGAATTTTCAAAACAGTTGGCAACACATCTTTCAACCTCTTAGCACAAGAAATCAGGACAAAGCCTAAAATAATGGGGGGGGGTGCAAAATAGGGACAGATATTAAATACTGTTCAAATAAACTTAGAAAGTTGCTAGAATAACAGCATTTGTGTTGACGTGTATTTTCTGAAGGATCTGAAGTCTGAAACTTAAACATTTCATTATTTAGTAATATCATTCCACAGTGATTTACTAAGAAATCACAAATTTTATGAGGAACACACTAAATATATAAGGCAAAAATCTGGATATTCTTCGAAAATCTAGACAATTGAGAGATACATCTGGCAAAACAATATTTTCAAGCTTCTCACTTTTATTCTGTCATCTGTCATAACTGTGCTTCTATCTACTGTCCACTAGAGGGAAGACATGCTCTATTAGCTGCACTGAACTGTATCACTTCTGTTGATGACAGTGGGACAGGATACATCAATTCCCTTCTCTTGACTAACATGCGATGAACTATGCTAATGTGTACTTGTACTGATGTAAACAGAAAGAAAAAATACTGTTATGCTAATGAGCTATACAAGGAATTGAATATATTGTTTAAAAAAAAAAACTTCTTTTACATCATCAACAACATCTGGTTATAATCTTGCAGTAATGAGCTGGTTATAAAATAATTCAGTTTCCAGACTGCACTAAATATTAAGAGTTATAATGAAGGTTCCAGAATGGACGAAATTAGGTGTTGAAATATTTTCTGTTCCCAGTCCATAGAAAAAAATACTACAAGGGACTCCATGTCCCTGGGACATCCCATCTGCGTGATCTGGAGTTAGCTCAGTCGAATGCAAAAGATCCCACAGTACCTCCTGAAGAGGGTAGGGGAACTTTCCTGATGCCCTTGCCAAATTTCCCCAATTAGTTTAAATACCACAATGGGTCTCCCTTGAAAAGAGGCCACTAGCCTAATGGTACTAATCTAGTCAACAAAAGATAAATAAAATAAATACAAATGTTTTGTGGGATAAAATTACAAATGGCATGAATTCATCTCTCTGACTGTATTCTTCACTCCACATTACTTAAGTGTGTTATGCACATACAGTTTTGACTGTAAGCAGCTTTTTCTTTTTCTACAGCTGCTTAATTCTGATGTGTTTCATTATATCTGTATCCTGTGCTAAAAAGAAAAACATGTCCAAAGTGTATAATGTGCTTCAGAACAATACCCTTATAATGAAACTGTTCAGAAGTTAAAGCAGCATTTCAGTGCATGACAAATAGGTTTCTTATGTCATCTATCCTTTCCTCATCAAAATGTTACAGCCATACAATAAAAGCAAGCCTTTTATCTTTTTGTTTCTGATTTATTTATTTTCTGAGCATTTCTTGTTCAGATGTTACTGCTGACAGTGCTTTTTAAGAGTGAAAAGTGCAGGCCTGCTTCTGGGAGGCCTTGTTTGACAGACAGAGAGAAAAGGTGCCAAGTGTTGTGAAGTCTCTGTAACCTCTAAAAGAAACACACTAGAAATTTGAAATCGTGCCTGCAATAAAAAAAAAAAATAATTTGCGTGTCTTGGACCATATTCAAACAGTACTACAAAAGTATGTGGTGAATTACTTGTAGCATAGTTTTAATTTGATATTTTTGGCTGGTACTGGGAAGGCTTTTGCAAAGAATTCCTGAATACATTTATAAAGAATTTAGGGTTCAATGCTGAGAAAATTTTTAATAGTGATAGAGGACTTGCTGAGGTGTAACATTATACTGTATAGTTTACAATTCAGTGCTGTAGAGATAACATTGCCAGAGTTGCGGAAGGGCAGAGCCTAACAGCATATAATTATCGCTCATGTCTTTTGAGAATACTGCCTAGAACTTCAGCCTACATAATTATAGCTCTCAAATAATGTCACTACTTCATAAGGTTCTTTTTTATGCAAGCATTCGTCTTTACACTCATGAACAGAAGTGTTTTACAGCTTGTCACCAAACTCCAGAAATAAGTCACTGCTCCCTAATTCCTTAGATGATTATTGGACTTCCTGAGAAGTAAATACACTGCTACCACCAAGAAGAGTTCCCATTTGTTCCCCCCACCTTCCTTGTACTACCAGAGAGTCAGTACGTCAGTTAATCCTGCCCTCTAAAAGGCATGTGTCCTCCATCATTTCAGATTGATTTCTCCCCCCAAAAAATGATTAAAGACAAGATTCCCCACCAACGATCTCCACTCTCCCACCCCCAGAATGGGCAAAAGAGTTGTTAGAAAGATTCTCAATCCTCTTCCCACAGACCCAAATGGAAGTTTGTGTCCATTTCCTGAAGTCCCATCTTCAGAGCTCTAAACAGCTGCTTTTCTGTCTGTCGTTGGGTCAGATTTTATTTAAATACAAGTAAATATAAACTAATAATTCAATAGCTAAATCTAATGTGACACTCTGTCAGTAACCATGAAGCTCTAATCCTAGATGTCAGTAACAATAAACTATCCAGATATAGTCGGTAGCAATTTTCTAGCAGAAGTATATAATATTATAGTTATTATTGTGAGTTAATTAAACCTTTTGCTGTTGTACAACATTATTTCTCTATCTTACTAAGGAGTTATTTTCTTTTCTGTAATGCTAGAGTTATTGTTAGTTGGAGATGTTTAAACCTAAATAGATCGTTGTTTCAAAGTCTTAAAGTAATAGAACTATAACACAGCATAAGGAGGTGGATTTGAAGATAAGGGATTTAGTCAGGATTTTTAAAATGTTCTATAGGATAACAATTTCTGATTTATTCACCAGACTCCATAATTTTACCTGCCCCAACAATACAGTTTTTTTTTCAAACACCTTTATTGAATTATCACTTGTGACATAGGCACATTTACATTCATATGAAAGTAATCCAACTATAGTAACATAACAAACATTATACTTCACATATATTGTTATATATCATATAACCTAAACAATGTTACATAAATTATTAAATTTCTGTTTTTTTAATAAAAATGTCTTCATTAAACCATCACTTACTACATAGGCAATCATACATTTATATAAATGAAAACAAACCACACTTGACACAATCATAGTCACAAGCATTTTACATCACAAACCATATTGACACACTCCCAGTTGCAAACATTATACATCATTTGTAATCTACCCATTATTTCTCACTCAAACATTACATCATGCTGCCTTTTAGGCCTCATTCATCCCTTGTATGTATTGTTCCCACAATTCCCATTTTTCCTATGTAGTTTGCTCCTTCCTTTTTCTATGTATTGTCCCCACAATTCCCATTTTTTTCCTATGTGGTTTGCTCCTTCCTTTTTCCTAAAGATCTCAATTCCAGTTGTTTTATCTCTGTTACTATATTCACTTCCAATATAGTTGGTTTAGATTTTGATTTCCATTTTTTAGTAATTGCTTTTTTGGCAGCCACCATTATTAGACACAGCAAGGCCTTACCATGTCTAGGCAATTCTGATTCTGTATCATAGCTCAGAAAAATCATCTCCCTTGTCAGACCAATCTGCACACCCAGCATCTCTGACAGTGCATCCTGCAGGGAATCCTTAAAGTCTGCCAACTCAATGCACTCCCGGAAAATATATTCCCAATTATCTCTTTCTTCCCCTTCACACCTCCAACATTTACTGTTTACCTGAAAATATACAATTAAAGATGCAGTACATATGCTAACATTATCACATTAGAAACCTTTAACTGGCAGGAAAAATTATCACATTAGAAACCTTTAACTGGCAGGAAAAAATGATCACATTAGAAACCTTTAACTGGCAAGATAGTAATACATCAAGCATAAACTACTTTTCACACACTATCTTCTTTGTTGGCACATTTGTATGCATTTATTTTCACCTATGTGTTTGAAGCCAGGACATTTGGTATCATTGTGATGGACAAAAATTACCCCTTAAAAAAGGAATTTGCATTCCATAACATGTGAGTTACACCCATAATAGAAATGACCACTAGTATTACAAGGGTTACTTTTTTAATTGATTAGATCTGGCATTGTGTTTCCACTTTTACTTGGTTTAGGGATATTTTGTGAACTAGTACAGTGATTATGTTGCATTTTATTTGTCTGTATATGTGATGAGTGACACATATTTTGATAACATCTTGTTAACCAACAAATGGCCAGAATAAAAAAACAGGGACATAAATTTTCTCCAACAGAGCTTTGTTTACTACAACCCCTCTTCTCTCTTCCTCCTCTCCAGCTAAATATATTCTCCACAGATCACTCTCCAAGACTGCATGAAAATTCTCTTCGCTGACACGTACTGGCAAAGTGCATGTCTATGTATTTGAATAACAGTTATAGAGGTGCTGTGAGGTTGCGTTTTAGTCCTGTAATTACTTTGATTATTGCATTTTTATGGGTGACTTAAATTTTAGTTAACTATCACTTCCCTGTATTTCATTTTAAATATCTGCAAACAGAAACTGAAAAAAAAACATTAGTTTCTTCTTTCCACAGTGCATTAGGGTCACACAGTATTATATAATTGTACAATTACTTTTTCTTCAGTATCTTGCATTCAGAGCCTTAGAGCAATTGTTAATTTCTATGGTTCAGCCATTCTCAGACTAGCTATTTAAATGTCACTAAATACATTTTCAAGTAAATATACATGCCCATATTTAGAACTTGCTAGATTGTGAATAGTAGCTTAAGTAATTAACCTTTTAGAAATATTTTCTTCTTATTATTAAACATTAAAGAAGCTATTGACATTTAAGTGAGCTGGCAGAGTTAATGTGACTTATTTATCCCATATCATTTCTGTTTCTAAAACATTGTTTTGAAGCGTGTTAACAAAAGGAGCCCTAGACAAAGCAGCTGAGGTTCAAGCTAGCAATACTTTCTTTAAGTTATTTATGCTAATGGATCCAGTGTTTTTAACAAATATAATTAGTATTTTGAAGATCAAAATATTTTACCTCTGTTAAATCTACAAAAGTGCTCATCATTAGCCTCTGTCATTGCTTTTACAAATATTCCATGTGCCCCCAGCTCTTCAAATGAAGAGCAAAAAAAAATATATATATATATATATATATATATATATATATATATATATATATATATATACACACACACACACACACACACACACACACACACACACACACACACACACACACACACACACACCACCAAACACATACTCCAGAACACACCACTAAATCCACACCCCCAGCTCTTCAACAGAAGAAAAAACATTTTTGAAGCATGTTCGTATTACTGTAGGAAGCCGATTGGCTTCCTAGAGTAAATCAGAGAATCCCATACCACCAATCCATGCCCCCAGCCCCCAGAGCTATCACATGAAAAAAAGTGGTCTTCAGATTACTGTAGAAAGCAGACTGGCATCCTAAAAAGTGAATCAGCCAATCATGCACCAGGAAATCCACTCCCCCCCCAGCTCTCACAACTACCGCAAGAAAGAAAAAAAAGTCCTTGGCTTACTATGCAGTACAGAAGACAAAATCAGCTTAGCTTTTCAATTGAAGAGCGAAAAAAAAAAACAACCACCACTCCCACTAGCACTTTGTGCATGGGGTAATTTCCCTCTTTTCCCCATCCTTGCTATGTTACTGCTCACCTAATTAACCAACCAACTAATAAGCTTACTAACTAGCTTGTTAAAGTTTGTGTTTGTCTGTGTGTTCTTCCATCATAAGTTCATAGGTAAGTACTAGGTTAGCTGCCCTTGTGGGACATTTTAAGCCTAGCCAGTTTCCCTCTTTGTTCTTGAAATGTCCTATCCCATTTGGTTAGAGATTGGTCTTACCCATCCTATGATTAATAATTATACATTACCCCTAATGAGAATAACTGGGATCATACCATAGATAATATGAGGGACCCATGCATGGGATAAAGCATTTAGGAGCGGCATCTTTCTGTTTCCCATTCATAGATATGTTATGTTTGAATATGGATAGGGATGAACTTTGTTTTATATGGATTTGGAGCCTGTTCCATAGCAACAATATCCTTTACTTGATATACCTTTCTCTCCATACCATTCTGTTGATGTTGCAGAAGAGGTTTAGATCCCCAGAGAGCAAGTATTTCTGATTCCATTTGATTTGCTGATGTGAAGTAAATCCATCAGTGATGGGTTGGAGGATGCCTTGTATGTCAGACACCTGGTCACCCCTTAGCAATCTGTAGGATACCAAGTATAATGACAGGGCTTTGAGTCAGTCCATATAGGTCATGTTGTTTAGAGCTTGTATCCTTTTATTACAGTATCTCTGTGCGCATTCCAGTAGTTGTATGTGTCTGGACAGATACATGCCAAAGGGGACATGATTGGCCTAAAGGGGGACAATGGCATCCCTAGATCTAGACACAATCCCTTTGTTTATGAGGAAGAACTTTCTTACAACAATAGACACATTAGTCAAAAGTTAGGTCACTGTCCACATAAGTTTCAAAATCCTGAACAACTGTCTCAGATCTTTGGGTTGTATTGTCAATGTGGTAGTTCCCTGAGGTAAATGACTTCGCAAAGGATGTAATGCCCTTTTTTGGTATTTAGTTTCAGTCCATGATTTTGGCTCCCATTATTTATTTGTTTAGTTGATTATTTATTGTGTTCCAAGTCTCTAGTATTTTTACATTGCCAAGCTGCACTTTATTGTTGGTCAAGGGTAACTGATGGATCATGCCAAAATTTGTGAGGGAAAGGGATAATTATCTCTTAGCTACACCTTCATATGAACTTTGCTGCAGTATAAACATAAACTTGATTACATATTTAATCATTCCTTTCCTAGCTCTACCTAGTTCACTGTGTACTTAACTCCAGCAGATATACATTTACTGTAATGTTCCCTACAAACTCCAGTGGTGCACATTTTTATAACGTCTAGTAATTTCCAAGTGCCACAATTAACTTTGCAGTCCCACATATTTCACTGTAAGGTTTATAGAAAAATGTCAAAAACATAACAGCTGAAAAACAATGGAAAAAGTATAGGCTGTTAAGATCCAATTTTATAGGTTCATAGGATGATACTAGGCTATTGGCCCGGAAGCCCTTATAAGCCTAGCCAAGAATTTTGCATATGTTCCCTCAAAGTCAACACCTGTTTCCCCTGTCCAGCATGGACTCTGGTGGTATCCCAAAAATACACACCCCTGCCAAGTATTGAACCCAGCACCCTGTCAGCTACAGCATAGTGCATTAGCCCGCTAGGTGACTCAGCTGTTAAACTGAGTATTGGCCTGGATACATAACAGAACAGACTGAAATTTTACTTGCCACCTGCCCATTTTCTGCCTTACAGCCATCACGCACAGTTGCATGGTATTTCATTTCTGCTGGACTGAATAGCAGCTTATATCATTTGGACATTAAATAGTACCATGAGCAACGTGATGTCTGTTATCTTATTTTTCCCTCACAAAGAGCCAGAAATAATACAGAAGCTGTATATGTGGACAGTGACAACTTGAAGATGGTATAGCTAGTTATTCTGAAATGCTGAAAAGTGACAGCTGATTATTTCACACTTTTTATTAGGGAAGACGTATTTAGATCCATTAAATAATGGAAATATCAAGCATATTATCTCTCTCTCTCTCTGTATTCTATTTGTTGATCAGAGGTGTCCATATGGGAAGGTCCACGTTCAGTGGAGTCTTGGGGAGAAAGTTCCACTTGAGTTAATCACTGAGAAAATCTGATATGTGGTAGAGTTTATGGAATCTCTTGCTGCTATATTTCTGAGTTGACCTTAAATGTAATAAAGTCTGGAATCTGTTGTCACAGGAAAGACTGAGTTTTCAAAAGAGTCAGTTTTCTAGATTCCAATGTACTGTGATACATAGGAAATAAAATACATTAAGAAACATACAAAGGTGCGCACACACCCATACACGCCCGCACGCACATTTGCACACGCATACAGATTTAAATGCAATGAATGACTTAAGGAGTATAACGCACTTGAGCATGAGGTTGTGACGTTGTGTTGTCTCCCTTTTATGACACCGCCTTCTATAATCAGGCCTTTCTTTCTTTGATACATAGCATTCCCTCTCAACACTGACAGAGCTGAAATAACTTTGGTATTTGTTATCATCTGAGAAGGAAGACCTTTTCTTTTGGCATGCATGTTGAAATATGAAGCAAACAAACTTTACTTAGGGAAGACTGCATTTCAGAGGCAAACATCCATGGCCAGCTTTCAGACAAATAGTTGTGATAGATCACGGCTGGTGGGGTGGAGCTGGTGTGGCAGTAGTTAGAGTTTGGTGACAATATGACATTTTATTTCTGCCTTTAGTTATTAGCTTCTCACAGAGGACTTTGTCAGTTGTATGTTTATTCCTAAAAATATTCAAAATCTAAAGGTTAAGGAGCATAACTGCTTCTCTGAAGATATGTCAGAAGCTAACTGACTGACATCCCAGGAGTATAAACTGAAACAAAGAACGAAATGGACATAGCTAGCTTCTGTATTATTTCTGGCTCTTTGTGAGGGAAAATAAGATAACAGGCATCACGTTGCTCATGGAACTATTTAATGTCTAAATGATATTCTTATGGTCCGTCCAGCAGAAATGAAATACCACACAACTGTGTGCTGGCTGGTAAGGCAGAAAATGAATAGGTAGCAAGTAAAATTTCAGTCTGTTCTGATATGACTGAGAAAAAGTCTATGTCTTGTGTGTGTTTGTCCATCTGTGTGTTTGTTTGTCTGAGCTGCAGCAATTATTTGCTTAAGGAAATAAGCATCAGCATTAATGCAGTTTTGCATTTTAAAGCTGAGGATTAATATCCTGGGTTTGATTCTTTCGGTCTGCATTTCCATGCTGTATCTTTCTGAATAAATCACGTACTCCTCATACAGCACTCTTGTAAAAAGACACTTGTATCTTGTGGGTTTACTCAATTTACAAATAAAATGTATGCTGTTGTCCTTTTTTCTGCAATCAAAGTTTATATGATATAACCTTTGGTTGTAACACTTCACTGAGCATTATGTTATGAGTTCATTAAAATAAAGCTAATTTACTTAATTAACTAATTGATCTCACTTATTATTTCAACTATAGTAAACATGATACCACTCAGCATTTTACACAAGTAAGTGGAAACTATGAAATAACTCCCACATCTCTATTGCTTGGATGAAATGTGATTGGCTATAGAAAAGTGTAAGTGTTGCTATTGCTTGTGTGTACTATGTCGCATGCACATGGTGCACTAAAATGATATGTTGTGTCACATTCTGACGTAGAATGGAATGTGTAGATATAAAAGTTCTGATATCTGCTCTAGAAGTGAAGCAAGGTGCATGGTTGTAGGGTGTGGCCCACCACCTTGAAAAAGTGCATCAATGTCCCAACATACCTTTCTTGTATTAATTATTGTACTTAAGATTAATAATTAAGATATGAGAAAAGGGAAAAAAATCGTACATATGGCATGATATTTCCTAAATAACGAATGGGTATACAATTAGATTTTACTGATTTGATAACCTAATTTTTTTTCAGTTTTTCATGGTTTTGCACAACTGTGATGCAATTTGTTGCATTTAAACATTTAATTATCATCACTGCTTCATATGATAGCCTTCATTTAATTTAATTATACAAAATGTATAAAAGTAAGCTAATGCAGTCCTAGAAATCTTTTTATTGCATGTATCATTAGCTCTGTGTTAAATAAGAAATGTGGGTAAACATTATCATTAGCTATGGCTACACATCCTTTAAACTAAACATGTTTAATAGGACATCAGAATTGTCACTATAATGTATTTGCTTTAGAAATGCACGCTTGTGCGTACTATATCAATTTTTTCTTTAAGTACTTATTTGCTGATTATAAACATGACTAACATTTATGTCTTTTTTCTGCTATCAAATTGATGTGTAAAACTGCAGTCAGTTAATGTGCTAGATATGTAATAACAAATATAATGTAAGAGACTTTTTGAAGTTCTTGCCTTAAAAAAGTTTTCTTGACACTCAAGGTAAACGGAAAACAATTTATTTTGCTGGACCGCATTCTGATACTATCTGAATATGATTCCAGAATCCCCTTCAACAATTGTCACAATCTATCAATAGAAATTTCAGAATTAGTGCAAGTATTTTCAATAATTATACACAGCTGTTGTAATCAGAGTAGCTCATCTGGAAATTTTCACAATGCAGCTTACAATTCATGTTAGTTGGTGCAGTTTTTCATACCATACACATATTTCTCCACTTTTTTAAGATTATCAACACTGAAGATGCAGTACTAATCTCTACATCTTTCTTCAGAGTATACAAGTTGTGGTGTCTGTTTGTAGTGCAGCGTTCATGGACACATGTTCTTAAATGTGAACAGATCCCTAGTACAGTGGTTATTTCTAAATAGATAAAGTACTATGCAGCAAGACTCCATGTTTATATTAAGTATTAAGTGAAACATTAATCTTTGTGAAACTGTCCATGCACATGCAAAACCACACACACACACACACACACACACACACACACACACACACACACACACACACACACACAGACTCAAACTTTATAAGTGCAGACTCAAGCTTTATAAGTGCAATAAATATTCCAGGAAATGTATACTGAGACACCGTTTTAAAATGACCTACATTTCACTACTTTTTATTTCCCCTTTCATATAATGGCATTTTGTGTGTGTGTGTGTGTGTGTGTGTGTGTATACCATTTTGTATCCATCCACAACCCATCACTTCAATAGTGACAATCATCTAGAGCCACAGTTCACACCGCTGGATGGCTAGCCCTGCCATGGTTGTTCTCCCATAACACACATTCACATGCACATTCACACCTATGGCCAGTTTAGAGTGTCCAGTCTACCTACTACATGTCTTTGGAATGTGGGAGGAAATTGGTGCATCCAGAGGAAGCCCACGTGAACAGAAGAGGACATGCAGGCACCCTAGCTGAGAATTAAAGTGGAGAACCTCTTGCTGTGAGGCAGCAATGCCATGTATTGTACCACTGTAATAATACACAGACACACCCACACACACACACACACACACACACACACACACACACTTAACCAACTTGATTTTCATTAATAAGGCTTCTTTTCATTATCTGATACATTATATGATTACCTGAACTGTTGCTGTTTGTGAATTTTGATTTGTTTGTATTCCCATTTCTGTCCATCACTTTTTTGTATGAAAACTGCTATTCTGAAACTAATTTTACATTGTAAAAGGCCATGTTTGAAAAGGAGTCTCAGGATTTAAACTATTTATTTCTAGTTAATTCATTCATTCATTAATTCAAGTCAAATATAATATCAAAGGAAAATGTGTGGCTAGTATATGCGTTGACCCCCCCCCCCCACACACACACGCACACACACATACATATTGTTTTGCTTTCTTTTCTTTTTTACTTATTTGTGAACTCTGAGGTTAATACAGTACAGGAAATACTTTCTGACAGTATCTCGTGATAACCTTAAGGTCAATTTTAGCAAGTACTTATGGTTGTGGGGTGTGCTCATCCCCCGATCTGAGTAGGGTAACAGGAGGAGGAAGTTTCTTTGCTTGCATAAAATATATTTGAAAATAGGATTGAAATTGTCAGCCTCTGTAATCTTTGGTGACTCTAGCAGTTTCTCACTTCATTGCAAGCATCACAGCTCTGAAACTACATACTAGATCCAGGTTCAGGTCCATTTTTTCTTCAGATAATTTAACTTACTGATACATCAGATGTAAACTAGTATTTAGAATAGGTAGGGTAAGTATTGTAATTAATGATTTTTATTCTTCTCATCACTTCTAAAGCAATTTTATGATGCATGCTTTCTCTCAAGTCACAAGACTGCGCGTGTGGTATTGTAACATTGCTTTCATATTTATGTTAAAAATTCATAGTTAAATACTATTCTTTTTCCTAAATTGTCTTTCTCTGTTATGTGACTCTGTGTAAGCTTTCTTAAAGTTATTGCTGTATGGTATATTTTATATTTACCAATAGATGTGTTAAGTGACTAAATCTGTATTTTTGCTTTATGTTTATATTCAATATTTATTTAATAATTACATCCATGTGGGAAACCCTTAATTACTATATTTTCCCACTGTATTTAATAGCATGTTTTCTGTATTGAATATGATATCACCAAATAGTTTTGTAATGATGTATCTCCCAGAATTATTCCATTTGTATAAAATCTGGGAAAACCCCACAACATACACACATTCTTCCATCCAATATAAGACATTCCAGTCTCTTAGAGTGTGTTAGTTATAAGTTTGTTTGCCTTTAGCATACAATGAACGGCTCCTGTTCATTTGCTTTACAAACATTTATCTACACGTTTTCAATATGTTTCCATCAAATCATATTTATTTGTTTCTATATTAATTGCACATACATCTCTAAATATTCAGCAGAAAAATGCACATCTTTCTCACAAATTCAGTCCCCCCTTTTTGTTAGCTTGTGCTGCATTTCTTTGGTGGCAAATATTTCTATAAAAACGCTACTTTTCTTTTCTGGCAAATATCTCATTATTAAATGCTGCATTTATTTGATTTGATATTTAACTCACTCTGTTTACGTATTTTGTTCAAAATATTCAAGTGAAAGTAATTGACTTTTGTCTATTATGCCTTAAGACTCAAATAACACTAGTTGATAGATTCCAAAAATCAACAGTGGAGTCCCTTGTGGTCCATCCTATAAAACATCAAAACCAATTTTTTGGTAAAGTTCTAGAAATAGTTTATAGATACCAGCTTCAGAAAGACTGTGCTTTTATTCCAAAGCCTCCAAAATGCTTGGTATGATGGGGCAAAGGATGTCTATATCAGCTTTACTGTAAACTGCAAGTAACAGTAATGATTTACAAATAACTGTGGAAGATTCCAAAAACTGCAAAAATATTGTTTTGCATATTGTAAAACAGCCATTTATTTTTCACTGATAACTGGCAAATGATGTGCCTTATTTAACTATTCACTTCCTTCACATCCTTAATTGCCTACAAGTTTCATGATTTCCTATGGAATTTTTAACTTTTCACTGCATCTTTATAATCCTGCAACACAGTAAGTTAAAGTTTTCATTATATGATGCAATTCCTCTGCAGGTTTGGTTCCTTCAGTTCTGTGAGGAGTGAGCTGACACCCGAAACAATGGGTCTTTGGAGTTGCAGTCATTATTCACATTTGATAACACATAAATTAAATCTAAGGCTGAGGCTGAAATGTATTTATCAGCACCACCCTCCAAGATTCATCTTATGAGATAAGTCTTGGTTTATCAGCTAATAAATCTAAAGCTACTCTGTATCTTCTAATAAAATTATCAGATAAACCAACACTTATATTCAATAGATTTATCAACTTAGATTCAACAATAATCTGCTCTGCCTCTTCTATACTCACCCTAGTTAAATTAACCCAAGATGCCTTCTCCTCCACTGAGCAATGGATGATGGACAACCATCTAGCACTCAATGCTAATAAAACTAAACTCATGATATTTACTGCTTCCAAAACCACCACCCTAGATAAAACCTCATTCTCAGTCACCAGTTCAAAATAATACTCCTCTCAAAATAGTCTCTAATGCTAAACTACTAGGAGTCCTGATTGATGACCAGCTAAAGTTTGATAATCATACACAAGTAAATATAAAAAAAACACACAAAAAATAGGCATTCTTTCCCACCACAACTGTTACATCTCTCCCTTCACTAGGCTCACCCTCGCCAACACTTCCCATCCCTCCTATACAGTGCCTCTATCCTTACTAACTTGCAATCCTCCCTAAAGACTAAACTATCCTTTTGCTATAATAAAATAACAAAATTTGCAACTGGCCATAGGTCCACTTCCCATCACTGCACTGCCCTACACCAACTGAATTGTCTTGAGCTGTCCAATTACCTCATCTGTATTCAACTCGTTCAAGCACACAGACTTATTTTCACCCCCTCTCTCTGTCCCTCTCTTGCCACCACCTTTAAAATGCACCAACCAGATAGACTTTTGAGATCTAATTCCCAAAATCTAATTGAACTGCATAAACCTGCCCGTCCACCGGGAAAACATCTAATGTCCTCCTCTCTAGCACGCCATTGGAATTCCTCCCACCTCTCAAACAAACCACCAGCAGCCTCTCTTCATTCAAAACCGTAATTCACACACACCTAACTTCACTATGAGAATGCTCTTGCTTCCACCCCACATAATCTCTCTACACTATAGCTACTCACTATAAGCTATAATTCACAATAACCTCCCATTATTTTGTATCCCTAATAAATTCTAGGAATTAGCATAACTCCTAGAATGGTACAATTCAGTAGCCTAGAAATTAACTGCGTGAATTAGCATAACTGTTAAAAAGAATTGACTGTTTCTGTTATTGCATTGTGCAAATATGTTAAAGTGTTAAAAACTTTGTTTGTAAATATTACTCTTATTGCATTGTACTAATATGTGCACTCTACTAATATGTGTTTTTATATTTGTTTAATTTTGCTTTATTTGTGCATATTACATTTATCTAATAAATTACTCATGTTAGATCTGTAATTTGAAATTTTCTGGAGCTTTTCTCCCTAGGACTCTATTGAAAATGGGATCCTCGTGGCCCAATGGACTATCCTGGCAAACAAACTATAAATAAATAAATAAATAAAATATATGTTTTCTAATAAATGTAATGGCTTGCTGAGAGCATTTAACAGTGTCCAGTTTGCACATGATTATTGAGCTAAAGTGCATGTTCTTAAGGAACTCATTAACAAAAGCCCCAGTAATTCTTAGTAATTCACTTCAGAAAACAGAGTAGTTCTTAATATTCATCTAGCCCCACCTCAATCAACATTAACATTGAAAAGTGGCATTGATTTTTTTTTGAATACTACAATGGTTGTTCATTTTGTATTCAGCATTTCACATCCATTGACACACAGACATATTTCTCTCTTCATTCATTTGCACATGCATTCATAAAAACCGACAGCATATGTAAATAAGATTTCACAAACATGCAACCAGTATAACACTCGTGGCATTCTCAAAGTCATAAAAACACCAACCTCTACTCATCCTCCTTACTCACATGCACTGATATGCTACATACTGTAACTGTATTAATTCAGGTTGAGATGGAACAAAAATCCATCCAAGAAATGTGATGACTTTTGCTAAGATTTGATGGTGTAACAATAATGCTATCATTCAGATCTGTAAGTTTTTCCCCTTACTAATATGTAATGATTTTAAAGACATTTTACCACTTTCAGCCTTTTAAGGAGGGATGAGTTAGGTAGCCATAGCTGCTATTAGTGGGGGATTACATTTCATACTTTTAATAAGAATGGATCAAAAATGTGTCCTGTATACATTGGCATTTTCACTTTGACCACGGGTATTAGCAGAAAATATGTGTATTTGCACAATCATCAGTTATGGTATTATAATCAGATTTCCAATCTGACATGTAGGCTTTACTGGTTTACTATCAAAAAGCTGAATGGAGATGCTCTGAAGACGGACAATTGAAAGATGGATGTTCAATTGTCCATGTTGCTGAGCACTCAGTGTTTGAAAGTTCATATCAGCGAATGCTACGGTGCCTTCACTGATATGAATTTGAAGTACTGCACAGAGATCACAGTATAGTACGGTTTGGGACAGTCATCCTTTTCCTCATTGTAGTACGATCTCGGAGTTTGAATATATAGTTAGCAAGGAGTGTGAGGGGTGCAAGGAGGCATGACCCCCTGCAAAAACGTGATGTGAGGAGTAGGACTTTCACTTACCTGAGCTTCTATACAGGTATCATGTGCTCTGTTCGGTGACAATGTCAAATCTGCTGAATTCATTCAGCAGATTCGACATTGTGACCTGATGTACAGTTTAACTTTTGTTCTTCCCTTCAGTGTTCCGTACAGAAATTCTTTTTAACGGCAACATTTTGATAGTGAACCAGCTTTACTATTTTGAATTTATTATATTAATTTTTTTCCAATGCTAACCATTCTACTGTCATTAGACTGATTGTATCCAAAAATAAAAATAAAAAAGGACAAAAGTGCAAATGTTATAGATAACCTTCTGTAATGATAAATCTGTAATAATAAGGATCATCTGTTGCTATCTGTAGGACTTACCTCACAGGCATTTGCCCTGTGAGGCAAATTAAACTTTCTTAGCATGCTTTCTATCCCTCCCTTTACCACAATGTACAAGAACACTAACTTTCTTAGTTCTTTTCTCAGAGAAAAGCTGAAACCAATCACATAGAAAATTAAAGACTATAAAGACTGAGAATAGAAGTAGAGTCTATTACCAAAGCTAGACCTTTTTATAGATTTGATGTTACAATAAATACTTATACTTTCATAACTGACAGGAAGAGGATCATCTTCTTCCAGAGTCCTCCTGGATTGTAATTTTCTGGAAACACACCTCTAATGATAGTAGATCCAAAAGAAGTCCTGGACTGAAGATTATATTCAGATTAAAGTACATGAAAAAGGTGATGAGAAAAGGCAATTTTGCTGTCATGTAAATATCATCCAAAGTAGTGTTGAGGAAAAAAGGTCATGGAGGTATCTTCTGTTCCAGTGGAATGAACCCCAAGGGTATTTGAAAAGTTCTTCCATATTTATCATAATAAAAGGAAATGCAATTGTTGACCCACCTGGAAAGAGTGTGTTTGGCAACCTCCTTATCCATCGGGGTTTTAGCAAAGGACATAAAGAGTTGATCATCTTTCCTTCTTGAATTTTTTTCTATTCATGTAGCACCTGAGCCACCTGTCGGCATTCACACAGTGAAAGAGGTATTCACCTTGGACTGAGTAGGCCAGGAAGTAAACTGACAAATTAATAGGCTGGTATAAATTTGTTTCTGTAGCAAGCTTGTGCATAATAAACAGATTAGTCCCAAGGACTATTCTTTTCTTTCAAAACTATAGATATGGAGGCTTGACAGAACAAACTTAAGAGTTGCAAAATTATTTTAGCTGACATGCAGAGACTAAGAAGATAGTTTTATGGGGTAAGAATTTTATGGAGTACCAGAGTTCATTTAGCTGATGTGCTCTGACTAAGAAAAGAGTTCCCAGTACTGCAAGTTTATGGGAGGGTGTCTCAGTTTTTAATTCATAAATAAATGCTATGCTGTGGAATTAGATTCTGTTACTGGAGGTCTAAATTGGAATGTGCTGCACAGAAAAGCTTTGCATGCCTTCAGGAACTGAAGAGGTATCTGGCCATGTGTGAAAATTGGAGATGTTTCCAGTGGAAAAGTGAGAGCCAAATTGAAGATTTCCAAAAGAAAGTGTACGACCTGAGGAATAGGGGTCAAAAAGAACCCAATCCTCTGTTCGCAGCTGAGAAGGCAATATCTAGGCAGAGGAGGTAAAATAGACTATGCTGTCTGAGAAGTCACCAAACACATCATTCCAGATCTGGAGTAAACGTACGGTGGCTTCAAGTCATGTCTAGATAAGCTTCCCTGGAAAGATTATATAGCAGCAGAATCCTTATTAGGGTCTGAAGAAGTTTACTGAAGAAGGGTGGATTAAGCTGTCTTGGCCAGTTCAGTGCAATCAGAATAACTTTAGCTTTGTGTAAGTTGTCTTTCTGCATAGCCTCATTATCAGAGCAAATGCAGAAAAGCAAAGTGGATTCCATTTGACAAATGGAGGGCTAGAGCATACCTCACTGTGTCAGCCAGGAGAGGTGTTGGGGGGGGGGGACTCTAGATTACGTGTCATTGATTAGGGAAGAAAGGAAAGAGGGCAAACACAGGGAAGCAACAATAGTGAAGGATTTTCCTGGCTACATGGAGGCAATGCCATAAACTGTTAGCCAGAGAGCTGGTCTCCCTATGATTGAGTCACCATTAAAAATACATGTCCTGGAACTTCCTGTATGCTGGAATGACTGCTGGGTCTCAATGGTTGGAAGACTACACAGAACTGTTAATGAAATAGTCAAATCTGGCTTGCAAGTTTCCACCCAGTCTGGGCACTCCCTCAAAGTCTGGAAAAGCTAGTCTGTTTTCTTGTGAAATGTTGCCATTATTAAGTGTTTTCATATGATTTTATCTTGTTGGGATTTTGTAAGTGTTTGAACTGATTTGGGTACCCTAGTTATAATAATGTCATCGGTGTATAAGGTACAGTTGATGTACAGTACCAAATACTGATCCCTGGTGGCCCCCTTTAGTTGTACTGAAAAAAATAGCAAGTAAACAATGAAACTTTATGTGAAAATCCACATTGTAGGACGATTTTATATAAGTTGTTTTAAACAACATTGTCAAAGGTCTTTCCAAGGTCCAGAAAAATTGCTGTGGTGAGATTGCCATTATCTGTATTGAAGTATATGTGATCTGTCAATGTCGGTAGAGTAGTCAGAGTGATGTAACAAGGTATGAGTCTGTGTTGTCTAGTTTTTGATGCAATCAACATGTTGTTTATACAGAGTTTTGATATAGTTAATAAGTTACAAAAAACACACCTCAGTGGAACAGAATAATCTCTCTCCAAAAACCACAAGCACAGCCAGAAGATGAAATAAAAGCAATTTAATAATCCAAAATACTTAGTCACATGACTAAGTATTTTGGATTATTAAATCATTTTTATTTCATCTTCTGGCTGTGCTTGTAGTTTTTGGAGATAGTTAATAAGTTGTTTATACACAGGCTTTTCAAGTACTGTTGCTGGAGGAGAGAAGATAGGTATAGGTCAACAGTCATTAGCAGAGCAGGAGAACTTCAGCTAGTAGTAAAATTATTGCATGCCTGATGCTAGGGTGACAGTGCTAGTTGTAAGTGGGAGCTTGTAGATGTGAACCATAATGAGCACAGGTGGTCCAAAGATATAGTCTCTCCTGAAATTCTCCAAAGGTTGCATTGCCTCTTCTTAAAAGTACTCAATTGTATTTATTCTGCTGCATTTTATTACTGCTTGGTAGTAGCCTGATTAAATTGTAACTGTTATTCTAAGCCTTTTGGTTTAAGCACTTGGGCTTCATACTAGTTTTACATTAAGAAGGTTTGTGGTCTGCACTGTTGTGGCAGGACAGGTAGCTTACATCCTTTGAAGTTGGGAATTGCTGATTGAAGGCTCAGTGTCTGTTATCTGAAAAGTGTATTAGTTCTGGTTTAAGCACTTGGGCTTCAGGCCAGTTAATTTACATTAAGAAGGTTTGTGGTCTGCACTCTTGTGGGAGGAGAGGCTAGATTCTGCCATTCTGAGCTGGGAATTCCTGGTTAAATGATTGTTGTGCCTGTTTATTTGAACTGTTTCTTTCTGAAACTGATGTGCCTTGTTTGCTGTAGCATAGACTAGATTCAGGCATGCTGAATCTAGCTTTGTTTGTATAACTTGAGCACTAATCCAGGCCATCTTGTTTGGAGAAGGTTCCCCTGCACCCTAGTGGCAGGAGTGTGCAGTTAGAATGTGCCTGATTGAAGACTGCTGGAACAGAGCTTATTTTTGAGCTTTTTTACTGGTTAATTGGGTAATTTGTTTAAATCAGTTTGCTCATTTTCTATTGTTATATAAAAAAAATTGCACTTTATTCATCTGCTTTTACTGTATTTGTGTTTTTTCCTACTTTATTGCATTTATTACTGCTTGTTATTAGCCTGATTAAATTGTAACTGTTATTCTAAGCCTTTGGTTGAAGCACTTGGGCTTCAGACCAGTTGTTTTACATTAAGAAGGTTTGTGGTCTGCACTGTTGTGGCAGGACAGGTAGCTTACATCCTTCTAGGTTGGGAGTTGCTGATTGAAGGCTTAGTGTCTGTTATTCTAAAGGTGTATTAGTTCTGGTTTAAGCACTTGGACTTTTGGCCATTTATTTTACATTAAGAAGGTGTGGTCTGCACTCTTGTGGGAGGAGAGGGTAGATTCTGCACTTCTGAGCTGGGACTTTCTGGTTAAAGGCTTATTGTGCCTGCTTATTTGAACTGTTTCTTTCTGAAATTGGTACATATTGTTTGCTGTAGCATAGAATAAATTCAGACCTGCTGAATCTAGCTTTGTTTGTATAACTTGAGCACTAATCCAGACCATCTTTCTTTGGAGAAGGTTGCCCTGCACCCTAGTGGCAGGAGTGTGCAGTCAGAACTTGTCTGATCGAAGACTGCTGGAACAGGGCTCAGTTTTTAGCTTTTTATTGGTTACTTGGTTAATTTGTTTAAATCAGTTTGGCCATTTGCTACTGTTATAGTAAAGAAAAAATACACTTTATGCATTGCTGCTTAGCTAGGGTTAAACTATGAAAATAAACTTCTGCTCCACTGGAATAAACTTCTCCTTTATTCTCAAACGTTACAAATGAGCGCTTTCATCTGCTCAAGGCAGACTTCATCAGATAAAAGAGTCACTAGTACACAGTATTTTTATATATAAAATAACTCAGTTAATAATTCAATTAAGTTCACATAGTTAATTACCTTAAAGGTATATTGTATTCTAAATTTAAAATCCACTCAAAACAGTTTGAATCAATCAAGTAACTACAAAATTTCTAATATAAAATAAACTTTACTTTATGCATAAGTATATATGATTATATATAGAATAAAATTGTATAATTATGTATATAACTAAAAAATATCATAATGTATATAATACTAATATTCATTTCCATCAAATTTGAACAGTTTGCATAATTATTCTCCTTGTATTTCTACAATATATAGTGCAATATCCATTTTTGTCAAACATTCATTTTGGTTTACAAAAGAAACTAGAGACTAAGAATATATACTGAATCTGGTTGTGTTTATATACATTCAGACGATATATGCCCAATCTAGAATAGGACTGGTGTAAAAAATTATTAACCATTAAACACTGCCCGCCTTGCCTTCCAAGATAGCCTTAATATTGATGTATTCATTTAGACCAGGTCTTATATTGGACCTGAGTCTCAACTGCCATCTTATTTCTTTTTGTAATAAGAGGTTCTTGTTATCACCTCCCCTACTGTCCATACTATCCAGGTCTAGGATACCGAATTTAAAATCTGGGGTAGAGTTGCAGGTCATGGTGTGTTTGTAAAGAGCACTAGTTTCCTTCTTAGTTCTGATGTCATTCCTATGTTCATAAATTCTGTCCCTTAGTGCTCTTTCAGTTTTGCCCACGTAATATGAGGAACAATGTTTACAAGTGGCCAGATACACCAACATCCTAGTCTGACAATTACCCCTGCAAAACTTAATTCTACTACCCAGACCATTATTCAAGGTGATGTTCCCTGCCTGGTTGATATAGGAACAGTGTTTACACCTACCACATGGATTGGTCCCCATTTCATATCTCCGTGTAGTTACCCCTCTACCCAAAGATTCCTTAAAATTCATACCAACCTTGTGTATGAATATGGGTTTGTTCCCAACAACTTCAATTATATCACTATTAGTTTTTAAAATTGACCAATTGTTTTGCAATATTTGTATGAAGTGGTCTGAAAAGTTGTTGTATTCAATGATACATGCCCCTAGAAAATCTTTAGGCTCATCAGATATTTTATCGTTGATTATCAATTGCTGGCCAAGCAACAGTTTATATCTAGTACCCCATCCCTTGTATACCTCACTCAAAATCTCTCCTACCATTTTCCTTGGATAACCCCTATCGATGAATTTTTCGCCCAGAAAAATAAATTCTTGCAATAAATCATCAAATTCTGAGGTCATCCTAGCTACTCTGACTGCCTGTCCTTTAACAATACTTCTTTTTTGGTAATAAGGATGCTGGCTGTCAAAATGAAGGTAGCTGTTACACCAAGTTGGTTTCTTGAAAATCTGTGATTTAAAACCCTTTGCTGTTTTCGTGAGTGTGATATCCAAATAATTGATACTACTCTTATGTATTTGGTGTGTAAAAGACAGGAAAGTCGTCGACCTGCTAATATATCCTATAAATTCTTCTAACTTTTCCAACGTCCCTTCCCAAATTACAAAAATATCATCCAAAAACCTGAGGTATGTTTTGATGTAACCTGCAAACTGGCTCAAAAAGAAATAAGATGGCAGTTGAGACTCAGGTCCAATATAAGACCTGGTCTAAATAAATGCATCAATATTAAGGCTATCTTGGAAGGCAAGGCGGGTAGTGTTTAATGGTTAATAATTTTTTACACCAGTCCTATTCTAGATTGGGCATATATCTTCTGAATGTATATAAACACAACCAGATTCAGTATATATTCTTAGTCTCTAGTTTCTTTTGTAAACCAAAATGAATGTTTGACAAAAATGGATATTGTACTATATATCATAGAAATACAAGGAGAATAATTATGCAAACTTTTCAAATTTGATGGAAATGAATATTAGTATTATATACATTATGATATTTTTTTAGTTATATACATAATTATACAATTTTATTCTATACATAATCATATATACTTATGCATAAAGTAAAGTTTATTTTATGTTAGAAATTTTATAGTTACTTGATTGATTGAAACTGTTTTGAGTGGATTTTAAATTTAGAATACAATATACCCTTAAGGTAATTAACTATGTGAACTTAATTGAATTATTAACTGAGTTATTTTATATATAAAAATACTGTGTACTAGTGACTCTTTTATCTGATGAAGTCTGCCTTGAGCAGACGAAAGAGCTCATTTGTAACGTTTGAGAATAAAGGAGAAGTTTATTCCAGTGGAGCAGAAGTTTATTTTCTTGGTATTAGTTTTTAGTACTTAATAAATAAGCATCTATCCAGGTATGGCTAAGGGTCAGCTCCCAGTGTTTTCTCCTGTCTACCTGATGAATCTGGGCATCTTGGTGCAATGCAGCAATTGCCTCATGTACACAGACAACCCTCTCCTCCTACCACCCAGCACAATGTCCTGTGAGAGATGCACTTATATAGCCAAATTGGAAGCAAAGCTCTCTTCACCCAAGACTATACTAGACAGTCAAGAGGAGAAGGTAAACACTTGCACCACACCACACTCATCACATAGTCCCTCAAAACCTACACCACCAAAACACACACACAGCAACACAAAACACAAACCTACATTTGCAGAGACTCTCAATAAAAATCTGCTCAAGTAACAGAGACTTCCAAAGCAGAAACACAAGCAACTTCACCTCCCAACACAACCCAAATGACACATAGCCCACAAACTCAGTGTGCCACTCAACCACAGCCCATAAGGCATAACAATGTACCCAACACTCTAGTCATAGGTGACTATATAGTCAGGTACACTGATGTTCCACTCACCAGGGTAAACAAGGAGAAAGTTACTGTCAGCTGCCTGTCAGGTGCTAGGATCCGCCACATAATGCACGCACTCAGGTCACTCCACAACAAGTACAAATATGACTCTGTCATTGTCTATGTTGGTGTGAATGACCTGAGACGTACCTCCCAGAAATAAATGAAGAGAGACAGGCAGGTATGATCCTAGCCCTGAGTAGCATCCTGCCATCACCCAGAATGATACCACAGTACAAGGACAAAATGATTGACTTCAACAATTGGTTAAGCTTCTGGTGTTATTCTAAGAGGATCCACTATCTGTCTGCCTGGGATGACATGATCGACAGACCACTATGCTTTGCTAGAGATGGCCTGTACCTGTCGCCCTTAGGATTCTGGATACTGGCCAAGGCTCTTGCCACCCCTATAGTGCCTTTTTTAGGCAAAGTTCAAATGACAAATTCACCACTGTAACAGGTACAAGCAAGCAAAATCTGAGAGTAATGCTACTCAATGCTAGAAGTCTAAACCTTAAAATGCATTCAATTGAGGCACTCCTTAAAATGGAGAACATCGACATCTGTGCAGTGACAGAGAAGCTATTTTGAGTAACCTGTTCATGACCTGCCTTGGTTTATATAGCAAATGCTACTGAAGAGGATTTTACTTAATTAGTCATGTGGTTCAGGAGATCAGCCCAAATTTTCCACAGCACTGTTTTGAAAGTGACTTGATCAGAATCACACAGTACTCAGATTATAAAAAGCCTGATGTCCATAACTTTGGGTGATTACAAGGCAGAGAGAATCAAACCATGGATGATAGTAATCTGATCATTAGTCGGTAATAATATAGCAATAACCCAAGTCTGGGTGTGGGTAATGCTGGATTTACCCACAGTTGGTGTGATTTGGCAAAGAGGGCGAAGCCCGAGTGGCCAAACAAAGACAACCGTGGGTAAATCCAGCATTACCCACACCCAGAAGTGGGTTATTGCTATTATACAATGACATTATTTAAGAAAAAAAATTATTACTTTTTTTAAATAATGGCATTGTATAATGCCTCCTTGCTGCCCTTCTGCAGCTGTCTGGTATTCTGCGGCAGTTCTGATGTACTGCGCATGCGTATGCTTATGCAGTACATCAGAGCTGTGGGCGGAAGCAACAGAGAAAGCAAGATCTCTGTTGCTTTTTACAATCTGTCTCACTATGTTAAAGGAGTTTAACATAGCGAGACAGCTTTAAAAAAGCAACAGAGAATCTCTGTTGCTTTTTTAAAGCTGTCTCGCTATGTTAAACCCATTTAACATAGCGAGACAACTTAAAAAAAAGCAACGGAGAAAGCAAGATCTCCTTTGCTTTTTACAAAGTGCCTCGCTATGTTAAAGGAGTTTAACATAGTGAGACAGCTTTAAAAAAAGCAACGGAGAATCTCCGTTGCTTTTTTTAAAGCTGTCTCGCTATTGTTAAACCCATTTAACATAGCGAGACACCTTTAAAAAAAGCAACGGTGATAGGAAGATCTCCGTTACTTTTTTAAAGCTGTCTCACTATGTTAAACTCGTTTAACATAGCGAGACAGTGTGTAAACAGCAACGGAGATCTTGCGTTCTCTGTTGCTGTGAAAAAAGAGTTATACTAATGGAAAAAGTCTGGGTGACTGGACCTTTTTCCATTAGTATAACTCTGATTTACAACGTGCACGCTGATCAATCAGCATGCACGTTTTGGAATATTAATGGGGGTTGTTGTATAATAGTCTTAATTCTCTGTGATAACTGCCAGATGAGCAAAGTACTCCACTTTTCAACAAGTACCAGAGTGTTTTCCATTGATTACAGCTACCACTAACTCAGGCAAATGTAGCCTCAGATTAACATTTTATCCAAAGGATGGCATATGCAGGAGTACTGCATTCTCCCTTCACCTGCATTGCAGTGTTGGCTTTGGGAAAAATGAACCCAAATGTCTGATGTGGGAAGAAAACCTGCAGTATCCTGATCTTGCAGGATTAAAGGCAAGTGTTCTGGCTGCTGACCCTCTGACAACTGAATAAAGGGTATGAAGCACAGTTCACCATCTGCATCCTATATTATCACCTTTGTTACTTGTTTTCACACTTCACTAATTCTTTGTTAATGCCAAAAATATAAGCCTGCCTTTAAACCATAAAGAAGCCCTGTTACAGCTGATGCTTTTTCCCTAATCTCCGTTCGTCTCAAAGAAGCGATTTTATCATTACTGTTCTCTTTTAAATGGTTTACCTTTACGTTTGTGCATTGTGATGCTAACATAAGAGTCATGCTTTTCTTATATGTGATTTCTGCAAGCTTGAATGTGTCTAGATCTTAGGATACTATAAAGAATTAAAACTGTCTGAAAATAGCACAAGTTGTAGTCCTTTGAAGAAAACTGTTGGCTTATTTAAACTAGGACGCAGCTGGGGTTTTTTTTTGCATTAATCAGGTAGTAACTACAATGCATAAGAGGTGCATAAATATCTTAAACATACTCCTTCTGAAGGCTGTTTTATGGTTGGGGCACCAGGGCTTTATGCTCTAATGAAAGACTGATACTGCATCTCCACTGTGAATGGATATTAAAGCTTTTATTTGTTTTCACCAGATGCTTGCCAGTCCAGCTGTTCTCAGGTGCAACTCATATTAATTCTTGTTAGTGTGAGTATGATACAAAGACCCACAAAGCAGCAGGGGTGGGATTTTCCAGAAAATAAATTTTGGGCTAAGCACTGCTAATGATTGGGAACACCTGCATTTTTGCAGCCTGCACAAGAACTAAGGCCATATAGGAACTTTTTACAAGTTAAACAATTTCCCTGTGGTCTTGCTTTTCTTCCACATATTTGGTACATACATTGCTATATATCACAGAATCTGTTGTTGCATATGTGAAATTTGTTATACTATCCTCTTTTTTCCTTCTTCCCTTTTGACCCTTACTCACTTGCACTGTTGTAGCCCTCTCCAGGTCCCCTCACTAACTTTACTGATACCTTGGCCAGTACTAGACATGACACTTTTGTTTATGACAGCCTCAGTCTTCTTCACAGGTATTAGCGCTTTTAGGATGTTTTTCATGTTTAACTGTTGCAGTCATTGCATTTGGGTTATCTGCTTGCAGTAGCCCTCAGTCGGCCTGATTAACAAAGTCTTGGGTCCTGCGTCGGTTGCTGTCCCTTCTTCCATGACGTCAGGTCATCAGGGGTATAAAACATGCAGCCGACGCCATTACACCAGTCTTTCTTGCCATGCGGTGCCCGAAGCAGAAGCAGTTCGCAAGTGCCGGTCGGCCGACTCCTGAAATTTTCATTTTTGAGTTTCACAACTGAAGTCTTCAACTAAAGCTAAGTACCCCGTTGGGGAAACTTTTTCTTGCTCCTTACTGATGTCAGTAAAAGTTAATAATTGCATTACTTGTGGAAAGCAAATACCTCATAAAGATTTTCATTTGTACTGTATTCCTTGCCTAGGCCCTGACCATGATGTACCTTGCTGTCGGTTTTGTGCTTTATTTAATCAGCGCACTATCCATCATTGGTATATTTTTGCCTCTAAATATTCCAGTTCTCGGTTTAATTACCTAGAAATGTCATCAGTTAGCCATCAAACTACCGGTATTTTGAAAAAACGCAAAGATAAAAACAGAGACAGGCTGCCGAGGTCCAAAACTGCCGACAACGCTTCTCCTAAACCAGTTGCCAGTTCGCTGGTACTCAGTGAGGTGCTTTCGCAGCCCCTGATACCTGCTACTTCTGATTCGCAGGCCTCTACTGAGACCCATTTGGAGTCCTGTATGCCATGAGATGGTTCTACTATGGAGCCCACGGATGTCTCTACCTTGGATGGGTCTGGAGTCACTGTGCAGGCACCGACTTCTGAGGGTGTATTCAGGCCTATGGACTTGCATATTAAACCGATGCCTCCTTCTTCTTTTAGGCCTAAATCTCGAACCAAGCCTATAAGACCAATGCTCAGGCCTCTATGCCTAAAAAACAAATAAGAATGGCTGAAGATCTTATAAATCTAATCAGGGGAGGCCAACCTCCCCCTTCTAAGAGACCTAGGACTGAAGTTGTTTATGAATCTTCTGACTAGGATTCTGATTTTTCTGATTCTTCTGATGATCTGGATTTGCCCTTATCTACTTACGAGGATTCTGATGCAGAGGACTCTGTCCCCTCTGCTTCCCCTCCAGAGGATTTTTCTTTTGGTGAAACCTTACATACTATAAGGGAGCATTTCCACTGGGAAAGCCAGGATTTTTCTGATTCAAAAAAGAGGCTTAGGGATTTCTTACTCCTGCCTCAGCATAGGCCTTCAGCTATTCCTCCTGTACTAGACATTGTTGATGATGCTTTTTAGGAATCTAGTTTGGCCCCTGATTCTTTGCCTCCTGCTCCCAGAAAACCTGACAGATATTACAGGGTTCCTGATTCACACAAGTTCCTGTCTAAAAATCTTATTGTGGATCCAGAGACTATTTCACAGGGATCCAAGGGCATTAAGGCTTCTACTGCTAAAAATCCTACCCCTTCTGATAGAGACTCCAGGGCACTGGATAGATGGGGTAAGAAGGTTTACACTTCTGCAACCTTGGCCATTAGGGCTTTAAACTGCCAGTTTCATATGTTGAAGTATCAGCAACGTGTTATTGGATTGCTTAAACAGAAAATGATGTTGATTCTTTACTGTGTGGAAAATAAAACAATTACAGGATTTAATGCATTCTGCTGAACAGGTTGGAAAACATACTTTGCAATGTGGATTTGATTCATTAGAGGCCTCTTGCAGGGCTGCTGTTACTGAGTCTGTGCTCAGAAGGCATGCTTGGCTTAAGGAGCAATCTTTGCCTGATCATGTTAAAGCTAAATTGTTGGATGCTCCCTTAAATCAGAACTGCCTGTTTGGCAACAAGGCTGAGGAAGTTCTTAAAAAGATGGAAGACAAAGCTAAATCTATGCAAACTGTTAAAGATTTCTTACAAGTTCAGCCTCCTAGATTTAGTAGGCACTGGCCATCTAAGAACTGGTCCTTTCCAGCCCCTTCCAGGTCTTCTCAAGCCAAACTCAGACACAGCAGAAACCCCAGGTTTCAATCCCAGGGGACACACAAAGACTAAGCAGTGGGGGGTTTCTGCACCCAAATCAGGGAGTAGTAAGACCCCCCCATGGAAAACTGTCTCAATGACTTGCTTTTAAAACTTCCAAGCACTTCCCAACTGAATGCTCCTTTAGGTGGAAAGATTGGTCTGCAAGCCAAAAACTGGGAACTCATTATCCAGGACAAATGGGTTTTAAATATAGTGTCCCGAGGATACAGATTTCACTTCCACACTTTACCAATACCAAGCGGGTGGCCAGATCTACCCCCAAATCAGTGGGCAGAGGCCCAAAATCAAGTACTCTCTCTCTAAAAAATGGGGGCTATTCAGTTGGTACCAGAAGAGGAAAAGGGACAAGGTTTATATTCGAGATATTTTCTGATACCCAGAAAACGCAATACATGGCGTCCTATCTTGGACCTTTCTACTCTAAATACCTTTCTGGGGATTCCAAAATTCAAGATGCTGATGCGTCACCAGCTGCTTCCTATGCTAGGCAAGGATGCATGGATGGCAACGCTAGACTTAAAAGAAGCATACCTGCACATCCCTATCAGGGAATCTTGCAGAAGATACCTACGCTTCAAAGCAGGCTACATGCACTATCAGTTCTCTGCACTGCCCTTTGGCTTATCTACTGTGCCCAGGGTATTCACGAAGTGCCTAGCTCCAGTCATTGCATTCTGCAGGCAAAGAAATATACAAATATATCCATACCTGGACAATTGTCTAATTCAGGCAGAAAGCCAGGACATACTACTGAATCATCTGGCCTTTGTTCAAAGGGTACTGACTTGTCTAGGTACACCATAAACGAAAATAAATCACACCTGGTACCCTGCCAACAAATTACATTCCTGGGAGCAAGCTTGAATACAACTTCCCAGATGGATATCCTCACGCCAGAGAAACCGACTCATTTGACAACCTACTTCAAATAAGTGGCCACAAAACCCAGCTATCTGCAAGGCAAATACTGCTAGCCTTGGGGTTCATGGCCTCTTGCATTCTTCTAATTCCATATGCAAGGCTGCATATGAGGAAACTGCAATGGTATCTCAAAAGCCTATGGTGTCAACATTCATAGGATTTAGAAGCTATGATTCCTATCATACCTTGCCTACACCTAGAGTTCCTTTAGTGGGCAGAGGTCTGCCACTAAAACAAGGGACTACCATTCACACTACCCCCTGCCACCCAAACCTTAACAACAGATGCATCAGATTATGCATGGGGGGCTCACCTGGCAGGGAAGTGCATTCAGGGCAAATGGAACCCAAGTCAAATGCACCTACACTTAAATCAAAAGGAAATGTTAGCTGTACAGAATGCTCTGACAGCCGTCAAGGACCACATTCTTCCAGGACAACTAATGGTAAAGATGGACAACACCACAGTCATGTGATACATAAACAAGCAGGGGGGTACACACTCTTAGCCCCTCTACAGACTAGCCATGGTATTGTGGAACACATCCTTGAGCTACCAAGTGAATCTACAAGCTCAACTCCTGCCAGGAAAACTAAATACATTGGCAGATGGACTAAGCAGAAACCTCATGGACTCACACAAGTGAAAACTGGAACCAAGGATTTTCAACATGTTGACAAGCAAATGGGGGAGCCCAGATATAGACCTGTTTGCCTCCCCCCAGAGCCATCAGTTGGACAAATTTTGCACAAGGATTCCCCACAAACTAGCTTGGAAAGTGGATGCTCTATCCTTCAGTTTATGCCTTTCCTACTCTGCTTCTGCTCTCCAAGGTACTACTAAAGATCAAACAGGACAAGCCAAGGACGATTTTGATTGCACCAGACTGGCCATGCCAACACTGGTACCCCCTCTTGCGCAGTGTGTCACTCTTGGCCCCATGGCACCTGCCTCAGACTCCTTCCCTGTTGTCTCAGCAGGAGAACCATATTCTGCACCCTCAGCTGCAAACCCTGAACCTGGCAGCCTGGCTAATTACATAATCTCTCCTTTGCCACCCCTCAGTAAATCAGTGATGGATTTAATTTTAGAGGCTAGGAGGCCTAGTACTAGAAAATCTTATGCTGCAAAATGGAAAAGATGGAACCAATCTCAAGGGATGAGTGCAGCAGTGCACAATTTACTTCAGATTCTGCAATATTTGACTGAGATGCTTCATAAGGGATTGTCCTTTTCCTCCATCAAAATTCATGCCACAGCCATTTCAGCTCATTATAGCACAGAGCCTCCCCTCTTCTCTCACCCAGTGCTCAAGCAGTTCCTCAGAGGGGCCAAAAATTTAAGGCCACTGAGGAGAGCTCCATCTCCAGCCTGGGACCTTAACTTTGTCTTGGAGAAACTCACTCTTCCTCCTTTTGAGCCAGCTGCTACTGCAGATTTAAAATTCCTTTCCTGGAAAACAGCTTTCCTTTTAGCAATCACTTCCGCAAGAAAGGTATCTGAGTAGCAGGCCCTTATGGCAGTGGAGCCTTTCATCATCTTTCTTGTGGACAGGGTGTCCCTCAGAACCAATCCCTCCTTTATGCCCAAGGTGGTATCCAGTGTGGCTCTTAATCAGTCCATTCATTTGCCTACCTTCTTTCCTAACCCACAGAACAAAGGGGAACAGATACTGCACTCCTTAGATGTGCACAGACAACTTAGATTCTACTTGGACAGGACTAAACCTCAACGGAAATCTGAACAACTGCTGGTGGCATTTGCTGCAGGGACAGAGGGGAAAGCTATTTCAAAGCAAACCATTTCAAAATGGATAGGCCACTGTATTCATTTCTGCATAAGCACTATGGAAAACCTATCCCACAGGGCATCAGACCCCATTCAACCAGGGCTGCATCTACCTCTACAGCTTTTCTCAGGGGCATCTCTACAAGGGACATCCTAGAAGCTGCTACCTGTAGTTCTGTACATACTTTCACCAAGCATTATCATTTGCCAATTATCTCTAAATCCAGAGATGGTATTGCCACTGCAGTCTTGCAGGGCCTTATAGCTGGTCCTAATTCTATTTAAATTACTCCTCCCAACCTTAGATTTGGGAATTTACCCAAATGTAATGACTGCAACAGTGAAACACGAAGAACATAGTACAGTTGTGTACACTTGCCATAAATGTAGATGTTCGAGTGTATTCACTGTTGCAGTCCTGGTTACCCTCCCTCCAGCCACCTTTCTTCTTTTGGCTATACCTCTATTCTCACTTACTATGCTCAAAAAGCTTTTTGGTGTATTTGCTTTTTTGTTTGAGGTATATCCTTGTATTATAGATTTAATTGCTCCCCATTAGGGGCACATCTGACATCTGGGGCAAGAAAAACTGATGTAATGGTGTCGGCTGCATGTTTTATACCCCTGACGACCTAACGTCATGGAAGAAAGGACAGCAACTGACGCAGGACCCAAGACTTTGTTAATCAGGCCGAATGAGAGCTACTGCAAGCAGATAACCCAAATGTAATGACTGCAACAGTGAATACACTCGAACATCTACATTTATGGTAAGTGTACACAACTGTACTTTCCTTACAACATTCCAAGGGACAAGGGCCGTCAACTTCAGTCATTTGTGTCTAGTTAAAAAAAAATCTTGAGTTTGTCCAGAATGTACACATTTGCAATGACAGAATCAGTGTCAAGAAGCAAAAATAACATTTTATTTGAGGGGCAAGCCCCACCCAATGAGGAATCTCCCATATGAGGAATTACACCACCAACCCCCACCCACTAAATTGTTTAATTAACTTCAAGATCACAGCACAATAGAGGTGAGAGAGCTACCTGGCTTAGCAAAACTCAGATAGTTTCCTTAATGGTGTTCCTAAAACACTGGCCTGAAATGAGATTTTGCCCTTTTGTGTTTCAGAGACAAGAGTGTATGCCACATTACACTGTGGACTGCCAAAAATCATACTACCTGACTGAAAGTCTACAGAGGGTGTGGGAAAGATGTGCACTTAATATGCATTGATTGACTCTCCGGCTGACACAGACATCCTCCAAAAAGGCCTTACTGAGACAGACACCTGGTGTCAAAGTCATGGCCTCAAGCTAAATGCCAAAAAATGCATAGTCATCCCGTTTGGGAAAAACAAAACACCCACGAATTACCACATAGGCGGCAGCCCCCTTAATACAGAAGAGATAATAAGAGATCTGGGACCCAGGTAGATAGTAATCTCTCCTTTGACAATCATATTGCCAAAGTAGTTAGGAAATCCTTCTATGTGGCCCATCTAATTACTAAGGGGTTCGCATCTAGAAATAAAGAGGTTATAGTGCCCCTCTACTCGTCACTCGTCAGACCCATCATAGAATACAATGCCCCATTTGGGATGTACCTCACAAGACACTTCCAACAGCTTGAAAGACCACAAAAGCACCTCACCAAGAGGATTACTGGTCTCAAACATATGTCCTATGCAGCCCAACTGAAAAAACTCTGGCTGTACTCAGTGGCATATTGCTTACTCAGAGGTGATCTCTGCCTGACTTACAAAGCCATATCCAACTCCGAATTGATGGACATGCTCCACCTAAAGAAATCCAAGTCACTGCAAGCCACGCGCTCTAGTGAGCTAAACCTCGCCACAACAATAAATAGAACATGCTGGAGGGATAGATTCCTGTCACAGAGACTCCCCATGCTTTAGAACAAAATTCCTAACTACATTAGGCATAGCCCCTCACTAACACTCTTCAGGAGAAGCCTTGACGAGTGGATAACAGAAAGTACACCCCTGGGATCACTTCATTGGCTCTGCTTGACAGAGGCTCAGTTAATTAATCAATGGGGCGGCGAAAGCCGACATATTCTGGCTAGGCTTATAAATGCCCTTGGGTAGATAGCCTAGTACCTACCTATGAACCTATGAACCTATGTATGCTTCAGTGCCTTCCCATCTTATATTCCAACATTTGCTGGGGATGCTTGTGTGATGCCGCCTTCTACTGAATGAAAGTAACAAAGAAAAAATTAAATAACCAATAAAAATACACAGATATCACGCCATCAAGAAGTTTAATAAATACTTATATTATAGCTCCTTCTACTGACTGCACTCTAAAAACCAAGCCCTACTCAATCTCCCCAGGTAAGCAAGAAATGTCTCACATCCACTCAGTCCCCACACTTACCTAAATCACCCTTCAACAGGCCAAAACCATTCTTGGAGTAGGGATGCTGGCTCCTAAACATTGTTCTAACTCTTCTGCATGCTGTGTGCTGCCATAAATATGAATTCCAAGGAGCAACTGTGCTGAGGTCACATGGTGCAGTGATGTGGCACAGAAGTTGTCCCATACCTGTAAACAACCTTTAGGCATTTGATACATGAACTCATAAATATCCATTTTATTATTAATTACTTGTTTTATCATTTGATGTTATTTTTTTAATAAGTAAGTTAATAGACTGTTTTCAACCAGGACCTACATCAAGAGGTACATAGGACAGTTGAATAAAATAAGGGCAGCTGCACACAATACTACAGAATAAAAAAACAAAAAAAAAAAACAAAACAAACAAAAAAAAAAACAAACAAACAAATGCATAAGAACTAAAAGTTGTTCACCAATAAGCATTTATATTAGTATGATTCCAAACATCAGTCAAAGAAGTGATATTGTGAAAGACCATTGAGAGGGGAGAGAATTGGGTCTATAGTAAGTCAGCAAATGGCATTACAACGAATGTCGTTTCACCGACACATATAGACCGAAATCTGAAAATAGCAAAGGCTCAGGTCAGCGATTTTTTTTTTCCCAGGGAAAAAAAATTGCTTGGCCTGAGCAGTGACATTGCCCTTTACCCCACTGTAGTGTGATCTCGGAGTTTTGTTATTTAGTTGGGGAGGGTGTGGGGGCGAAGCTCCCCACTTTCTCATGTTTGTAATGGTGTGTATGTGTTTTTAGTGTGAGCGATTTCTTTCCCAGGGAAAAAAATTGCTGTTTTGAACATTCGCAGTTTAGTGAGGTCACTGATTACGTGTCAGTAAAGAGGCGTTCACTGGAATGCCTCTTCGAGCATTTAATATAGACCCAGAGAATTAACTTAGTGCATTCAGCCATTACCCTTGAAGCAATGACATACGTACATACGATTCTATTAGGTTCTCTTTGATCTTTTTTTTTTTTTTTAAGTAATGCAATTCATTTCATTATTATTTGGGTAGGCAGGCTATGCCAGCTATCTAATAATCTTCCTAGATGCTGTCTTCCTGTTACCATTGTAAAAGTAGGATATGAATAAAGGTCAGTGCTCCTTGCTCTTTGATGTTGAGTAGCTGTATGATTTTGCTGTTCATTATCGTCATCGTCAACCTTTTTTGATTTTTCTACTTGGGTTCAGGGTGCTGTCCCCACTGTTGCCACCTTTCTTGAGTCAGTGCCATTCTCCTACTTTTTTTTGACTATCACGCCTGGTTGTTGCAGGTCTTTTCTTACACAATCTGTCAGTTACTTGGCTGGATGTCCTCATTTCATCTTCATTTCCCCTGCAATTTTCGGCTTTGTCTTCTGGAATTATTGTGATGAGGTTGGGGGTAGGTGCTGGGAGAATGATGTAGAATGTTTGCCTGATTTTTGGTCTGTTCTCTCTCACAAAAAGATGACACAGCGCAATGCTGAGGGCTGAAGCTACTAGCAATAATGCACTTCATGTTTCATATCCTCCACATAATGCGTGGTACATTTCCTGGCTTTATGCTTTTGTCCATAGTTCCTGTGCTAAGGGTGGTTGTGGGAATGTCTGTCTCCTGATGTTTGATTGGCACTTCTATGTCTCTCAGAAATAAGGTTTTCTAGCAAGTCCATGATTTTACTCCTTTGTTCGACCAATGATTTTGGTTTGTTCAAGTGTGCCAAGAGATTGAGAGGTAGTGAGTAGGTGTACGAAAATTTTATACATGTCATGCAGTCCCTGTCCTTGGCACTGCATTCCTGAATTTTGGCTGGTTTGTGATTAAAGCAGGACTAGTTTTTGGAAATGTCTTTTTTGCTCCATAACCTTTTTCTTGCCTCATAGTTTGGTGTGTTTCCCTTAAAACTTGTGACTTTCCTAATAGCCATTTGTTTTTTCAGACTTCAGTCTGTTCCAGAGAACTTGTAATAGCAATATTTTATGTCTTTTGGGGCCTCTTCACATGTTTGGGGGATGAAAGGGAGAGAGTTGTGTAGAAAAAGCTGAGGTGCACCTCCAGTGTTTGGTATTTAACTTAAAACTGTAACTTGGGCCTTTCTCATTAAGTTTTTTGCCTACTAGCCAGTCATTCTTCAGTCTTTCTGCCTGCACTGTAATAGTAACTGATATGAATGCAAGTCAATATACAATATGTATTTTGTAATTCCTTCAATTGTGCCTGTTGCCTACATTATAGTTTTTGCCTACTGGTTACTGTTACTCAGCAGTTCTTCAGCCTACGGTACAATACAATGTACTGTATAGCTTGTGTTTATGAACAGCATTCAGTATTAGGTTGCTCATTCTTTTGTGCCTGCAGTCATACTAGCATGACTCTTTGGAATCTATTCCATTTTTATGATGTATATGCCTGCACTGAAGTTCTTTTGCCTACTGGTCCTTGTTTCTCTTCAGTTCTGCCTACAGTGTAAGATGGAATCAACTTGATCACTTGTTGGGTGTGTATTGCACCACGGATTGCGTAGATGTTGGTGTGACAGCGTCAAGTTTTTTTTTTGCTTAACTTGAATGCATTTTGCAGTGGTCTTTCATATCAAGATGTAGTGCTACCTAGTTATAGACCATATGTTTGGGGTTATTTCCTTTTTATTATGACGTTTTGTAGTACCGGTAGTGCAATACAGTAGAGGATGCCTGAAGAGTAAAGCACGATAGTGACTTATAGTTAGTGACTGTATTTTGTAAGCAGAGGAGGCAAGTGTCAGTGTGTTAAAGGAAAGGTTGTAGGTTTGTAGCATGCACCTAAAGTCAGGATACTTATTGTTTACAATGGTTGGCTAGCTTGGAGTTTGTATTTCATGTGGCAATGGCCAGGTCAAAGTCGAGGGTTTACCGGTTTAAGTAAATCTGATGGGGTAACATTCCACTATTGTCGTGGAGTTGTTTCTGTGTAAACTGGAAAATACCATCCTTAGAATGTGCTCAGAATGCTAACGTTTGTCATTATGCAGTCCGGGTAGGTCAAATAAAGTGGTGTAACGTACCCGAACTGTAGTGCTTTTTAATAACAGTATGACAAAAGGACTGTCTGCATGTGTAGTAATTCTGCTTTACTTCCATTCCCAGTTAGAGATGAAGTGTACATATTTGTCAGGAGCAGCAAAAAGAAAGCTTCAGCAGCAGAGGAATGAGGATGCAAAGAGACAGGGTTCCATTATGAAATTTTTCTGTGGGTCATCGGAGAGGGGAGATTCAGGGAAATGTATGCCTTCAGGACAACACAATGATTCTACATTACAGTCTGCCCACTGTGAGGCCAGCATCCTTACGATAGAAAGTGACCACTCTGTTGTGGCTGCACCACAGGCTACCTCCTGTGACCCTACAGCCATTACCATGGGTGAAAGCATGTCAGCAAATGCAGATTCAACTGTAGAGGCATTCCCTGGATCACCAGAGTCTGATACAGAAGAAGCCCATACTTCTGTAGTAACAGATGTGGCGTATGACTTGCATGGAGCATCAGGTATATCTTTTGAGGATTAGGAACTTGGCCAGACTTGATCAGGGATGAGTTTAGGGTAGCTGCCATTCAGCATGGACTTGTGCAAGTGGTGTTGACACAGTTCCCAGTCCATGACCAGAAAAGAAGATTTACATTGGAGAAGTATTTCCATATGCTTTCTAATGGGGAGAAAGCAAAACACACTTGGTTGACATATTCAGTCTCAAAAGATGCACTCTTTTGCTTCCCATGCAAAGTATTTGGACATTCTAACCATTTTCTCAGGTCAGGTGGTTATAGAGCATAGAAAGAGATGTTCAAAGTTTTACACAGCCATGACTGAGCACCAGAGCACACAGCATGCGTGCTGAAGTGGAAGGAAGTGGACAAGAGAGTAAAGAGTAGGCAGACAATGGATGACAGAGACAAGCAGTGGTTGAAAGAGAGAGAACTCACTGGGGTGGTGTGTTAGAACACATAGTATTGTCCAATACCTGGTGGAACAGAACATGGCATTCTGTGGTATGAGTGATGATGCCCTGTACACCTATGGCAATGGCAGTTTGTTAGGCCAATTGCAATTTTTGTCGCAGTTTGATCACCATCTTGGGAAGGACATACAGAATGAAATTATCCAGCTGATTGCAAATTGGAAATGCTACTTTAAGGATCATTGTAGGAACGTTGAAGGATGATTTTATATATATATATATATATATATATATATATATATATATATATATATATATATATATATGTGTGTGGGCCTACTTCTTTTGACCTAACTCCCATTTGCCTGACACCCATTTGCCTGAGACCAAATGACTGAAATTTAATTTGCCTGACACTTCATTTGCCCGACACTTCATTTGACTGACAAGTATTATTAGCAAGAAAATGGAATATGCCCCTTCCCACTGTAGTGCGACCCTGGAGTTAGAATATATAGTTGGGCGAAATACTTACTTTTCTTTTACTAAGCAATGTTACATCAAAAGTTAACAATATCATATGAAATGAAGTGGGGGGCTTCACCCCCCCCCCCTAACTATATATTCTAACTCCAGGGTCGCACTACACTGGGGAAGGGGGCATATTCCATTTTCTTGCTAATAATACTTGTCAGTCAAATGAAGTGTCGGGCAAATGAAGTGTCAGGCAAATGAAATTTCAGTCAAATGGGGTCAGGCAAATGAGTGTCAGGCAAATAAAAGTTAGGTCAAAAGAAGTAGCCCCATATATATATATATATATATATATATATATATATATATATATATATATATATGACTGTCCTCACTGTGTTCCATGGCATATCCAATGCTGTGGAAATTTTTTGTACCCTTCTCCTGACTGATACCTTTCAACAATGACATCCCTTTGATGCTTTGTAAGCTCTCTGCGAACCATGGCTTTTGGTGTAGCAGGCAACTGATTAAATGTCAGGAAAATCCTACTAGGACAGCTGAACTTTATTTGGGGTTAATCTGAGTCTATTTAATTGATGGCAGGTGTGTACCCAAGAAGACTGAATGCTGTAATTAAATCAAAAGGTGCTTCAACAAAGTATTAGTTTAGGGGTGCACACACACAACAAAGTATTAGTTTAAGGGTGTGCACACTTATGCAACCAGCGTATTGCACATTTTTTATTTTTTATATTGTTTCCCCTAACAGATCTGTTTGTTTTTCAATTGAATTGTACAGGTTATAGGTGACATTAAAGGTGGGAAACATTTTGAAATGATTTATTATGGTCTAATTTTTTTATATCACAAAAACCTGTACACACACACACACACACACACACACACACACACACACACACACACACACACACACACACACACATATGAAAGTAGTGTTGAGTTCTAATATTTTTATTTCATCATCTTTTTAATGCTTATCACACCTCTGTCAATTTAAGTTTTGTGCATCTAGGAGCATATGACATTGAGGTTCAGTGACTACCCACACATAATATGGACACAGCTTATCTGTCTTTATTTGTATATAGATCTGTAAATATACCTTACTAGAAAGTTTATTTGCAATTGTATCTAGTGTTGCTTTATTCTGGTTTAGGTAGTGCATTTTGATAATTTCTTTTTGTATTTCTTCTGTTTTTCTATTTTATTGGTGTAATCACAGGTGAGGCTGGCTTCTAGTATAGTGGACCTCTGACTGCCTGATGTTGGCGGCTCGGCAGCCTCTGACAATGATGGCAGGGATGGACAGGTACAGTCTGAGGTTCCAGAAGGTATAACTGTCATGGAGGATGTGCCTCCCACATTTGTCTCTTCATTACAGATTCATAGCTTACCTTTGTTAATGCTTCTGATAATGCTTAGTAGTTTGAGGTTGCCTATGTCTGTTGCTCACAGTAGCCAGAAAACACATGATCAAGTAAAGGCTGTTAGGTTTGTATCATCACTGTTACTGTTTGTATGTGCTTAGATAATTTTGTTTACATAAGTGGTGAGTGAGTGTGTGAGTGCGTGTGGGTGTGTGAGTGCGTGTGTGTGTGTGTGTGTGTGTGTGTGTGTGTGTGTGTGTGTGTGTGTGTGTGTACAATTTGCTGCCTCTTAGCTAGTGCCATAGTGTATTGTACACCTCCATCTGACATGATCATCCTCAGCTTTGGGCTCCTCAACTGACCCCTCATGTGTGTTTGCTGGCCCTGTCTGTGGTGCTGAGAACTGTGATCCCTGTCCTGGGGCTCCCTGTTGTAACTGTTTAATGTGTATGATGTTGTCCAACATGGTACAGACAGTATTTTGACAGAGGTGTCAGGATCATACTGCAGGGCACCTCCAGATGTATCTATACATTGGAAACATAACTTGAGAGGCCAAAAACATGCTATATGAAGTTTGTAGTCTAACATGTGCAGGGTTGTAAACTTTCGCAATGGGATTGTGTGGGTTTCTCTTGGCAGTCATGAGCCATAGTTCAAGTACATATCCTGCATCCCCCAGAAGGTATCTCTGCAGAAAGTCTTGCCTTGAAAACGTTAATGCAGACATCACAGATGTGCCAGGTATGCAAGTCATGGAAACTGTCTGGGTGACCTGCACACACTGTAGATAACTGTTTGTGTATTACAGACCACTTGACAGTTGATGGAGTGATATTCTTTTGTATTGATATACCTCCTCAACTTGTCACCAGGTAGCATCTTTATTTCAATCTGAGTGCAGTCTGTGGCCCCAGTTCTTCTGGGACATGAGCAATAGCATACAGCTGTTGAACAGCAGTGGCTCTCTCTCCAGGTGTACGTGGGAACCATATATGCTCCCCCACACATCTCAGCATTGTGTCAAGGAACTGCTGGAGTGTCCTTGATGCTGACACCTGTGATATGCTAACTGTGTCCCCTGTAGGTCACTGAAAGATCCCTGTAGCTAAGATACATAATGCTACACATACCTTGGTTTCCACTGGGATGGGTACTCCTCAATTCCAGGGGACCTCAGATGTGGACAGCAGATTTTGAGAATGTCCGCTATGGTGTCCTTGTTCAGCCTATAATACTCCACTATCCCTGTATTATGTAAGGCTTGATATGTTAATTGTGTTCTGAATACCCTGTGTCTTCTTTGATGGTGTCTGTCATAGTAAGCAGCTCTATCTTGTATTAGAGCTCATTGCACATACATGTTTTTAATGGCTACAGTAATCTGCAACATTTTCTTTAAAGTGTAGCTCTGTCTGTTTTCAAGCATATGTTGAAATTTGGAGCAAAAGTGAGAGTGACTTGTAGGCACTGACTTTATACATTACTGAACTGCTTAACCATGTTATTTTACCTCATTATCACCTACCTTTGCTCAGTATTCATTCATTAGTATATTCTGCTGCTAACCATTGTTTGCCAGTCTGCCATGACAGCTGAATAGCAAACCACTTGCTCATTTCTGCTCATCATACACATGAACTTAGCATGAGATGCAGGCTTTCATGAATCCTGACCAATATATTTTATTCAAGTGTGTAGAATTCTTTCCTATAGCACTGAGTGTCCATTCTTTGAGTTTAAGAACTTTTTTCCTCTAGTAACCTATATTTGTTTAGTAATTATTTAGTAATTCTATGTTATATACGATTAAAACATGATCAAAAGAACCTGATGGGACAATTGTAACTTGTAGGCACAGCCATAACTTATAACATATTTGATATCCAAAACAGTGGCTTTCCTTGTGTATCCCACTGTGTTTATTTCTCTTGGAGATAGCAGGATGAGTTTAATTCTTCTAACTTTTAAGAAGCACCTTTGAAATGAGAAGTATCACTGGGAAGGCATACTGGAGATCTTGATTCCATTTAAGATCGGTCTTGATGCCGAGAAAGCACTTGACAGAGTAAGCTGGGACTTTATGAGCAGGGCAATGGAAGTATTTGCATTTCCTGAAAAAAATTATAAACTTGATTAGGAGCATATATGAGGGATCATAGGCAAAAAATCAAATGGGTGGGGTCTACTCTGAAAATTTCTGCTTGAACAGAGGATCCAGGCAAGGGTGTCCTCTTTTCCCTTTATTTGCATTATATTTAGAACCACTGGCAAAGAAAATAAGGGACTCAGAAATTCAAGGATATAATTGGTAGGGTAATCAAGAAAAGCTGTCTGTATTTTCAGATGATATTATTTTATGGCTCCCTATTACGCTGTCGCAGACAAACGTTGTCGAATGCATCTTTGTAGAACTGAAAAGTGAGAAAAGGCAAAATAGCGAAGCGGTTTTTCAGTGAATTCTTTCCGTGGGAAAGAATTTTTTTGGCCGCTTTCACTACTTTGCCTTTTCGGCACTGTAGTGCAATCTCGGAGTTGGTATATTTAAGTAGGTGGGTGTGGGGGTGAAGCCCCCCACATTATGTAATGTTTTACAATTTTTTTTTTTCGGAACAGTGATTTTTTTCCAAGGGAAAAAAATCACTGTTCTGAGGTTTCGACATTGTAAGCTTTCGCTTACATGGGTTGATTATGTGTCGTTCGCTCTTCTGAGCGTGCGATATAATATATTTTGAGACAGTTTCAAATCTTTTCGGGATACAAAATTAATGAAGATAAAACAAAGGCAATAATGGTAAATTATGTACCTACACACACAGATTGGTTCAGCAATATCCGTGTTTATGGGGACATGGTAAAATGAAATATTTAGGAGTATGGATTAAAAATGATTCTGGTGTAGCAACTAAGGATATGTGGGAAGAGACTAAAAAGATAATACAAAAACTGAGAAAATAGAAGCTTTGTTATATGGATATGGATAGTAAGATACAAGCAGTGAAAATGCTTTTAGTCCATTTAGTCTTATAGATAGGTCAGGCATACTTTTATCAACCAGAGGAAAAGTTGTGGATAGCAATTAATAAAGAGCTGAAGGACTTTATCTGAGAAGGGAAGATGGTAAGAGTCAAGTGGGATACGCTGATTCTTCTAGTCGAACAGGACGGACTGGGATTACCCAATTTCAAGGGATATTTCAAAACTTCATAGCTAAGGCTCTTATACATAGCACAAGCAGAAAACTATAATTCAAAGTGGAAAGGGATGATGTTGAAATGGGGGGGGGGGGAGCTCAAAAAACAAGGAGACTCTGGGATTTTAGATGCAGGCCTTTAAGGAGAAAAACAATAATTATACCGAATATTATATACATAAAGTAGCAGAAAGTATTCTAAGAACTAAGCCAACATGGGAATGAGCAAAGTAGATTCTGCCGAGAGGGATGACTGTAAAAAGGGAGGGTCCCTATTAAATTGCCGAACGTTTCAAAGTTCGAATGTCATATGGTCGACACCATATGATCGAACTTTGAAAAGTTTGAAGGTGAAAGGCAACTGCTCCGTACACACAGAATGGGAAAATTTCCCTTTTCTGCACTGAAGTGCGGTCACGGAGCTGGTATATTTAAGTAGGGGGGGTGTGGGGGCGCAGGGGGGCTGCTAAGAGCGTTAAAGTACGTTTTTTTTTACTTGTTTATTATATATTCGAGGTTTCAAGTTTCGCTTATATGTTGTCAAACATATGAGGTTTGAAATTTTGAAGCTTCGAATATATAATATAGACCCATAAGGGATATAGACAATAGGCAAGAGGAGGCTGGAATTTATTGGAGAAAACTGGCAAAGGACCAAGGTATTAGCAAATAACTAGAGAGGGCAAGGTAATAGAATGGGAAGAGGCCAATAATTTATTTGATTTGCAGAGTAGAGATTGCCTTCCCTATCAAGGATTGATATCAAGAGTATAAGTAAAGAGAAAGACACAGGGAGGGTCCTAAATGAAAGATCAGCACTGGTAGAGTTTTTAGTAGAATGTAGAACAGAAGCTGCCATTAAAAAGGGAAAAATTAGTAGAGCATATAACATATTGCATGATAACTATAACAATCAATCAGAGGAGGTTAGAAAGGAATGGGAAGAAAGATTGGATATGCAATTCACAAAGAAACAATGGGAGGATATGTGTATCTCTCTTAATTATGCAACAAAATCTAGAAGATTTAGGATTTTTGATTGGAAATGTTAACATTGTTTTATACCCTAAGTAGCCTCTGGAGAATTTTTCCTCAGGTAGACAGTAAATGTTAGAGGTGTGACAGGGAAGAAAGAGATACTTGAGAACATATTTTCTGGGAGTGAAGTGGGTTGGTGGACTTCAAGGATTCCCTGCAGGATGCACTGTCTGAGATGCTGGGTGGGCAAATTGGTGTGACGAGGGAGATGATTTTTCTGAGCTTTGATACAGAATCAGAATTGACTAGACATGGTAAGACTTTGCTGTGTTTAATTATGGTGGCTGCCAAACAAGCAATTACTAGAAAATGGAAATCAAAATCTAAACCCACTATTTCAAAAGTAGTGAATATAGTAACAGAGATAAAACAACTGGAATTGAGATTTTTAGAAAAGGGTAGGAGGAAACTACATAGGAAAAAATGGGAATTGTGGGAACAATACATACAGGGGAGGAATGATGTTTAAAAGAAGGCAGGACTTAAATTAACTATGTAATGTTTGACTGAAAATGATTGGGTAGATTATAAGTGATGTATAATGTTTGCAACTGGGAGTGTGTCAGTATGGTTTGTGACGTAAAATGCTTGCAAGCAGGATTGTGTCGGCGTGGTTCGTTTTCATTTCTATAAATGTGTGATTGCTTATGTCATAAGTGATGGTTTAATAAAGATGTTTCTTGTTTAACAAATGGGGCAGGAATTGAATAATTTATGTAATGTTGCTTAAGTTATAAGATATATAACAATATACGTAAAGTATAATGTATGTTGATTTTAATTTAATACAATTTGATTACTTTTGTAAAGGGATTATTCAATAAAGGTGTTAAAAAAATATCCCTCCATTATTGAAGTGCTAAGATATCCATGGTCAGGAAGTCTACAAAAGTGATCCATCTGTGGGGTGTACTGCCTGGAGGATCAGATTCAGCTTTGCATCAGTTTCACAGATTATCATGGTTAGTGAGTGCCCCTGTGTTAAGTGACACACCACTGTAGTATTGTCTATTAATATTTATAATATCATGGCAGAGGCAGTAGGGCATATAGAATAGCCATCGTTTTTTTTCTCTTGATTACATACTTTAGCATCTGTTCCTAGGACCTCTTGAACTGAACTTTGAGGTATCAGTTGTAGGCTCCTCAAGAAGTTTGTGTCAGCTGTATCTGCTGCGTGCCCCTGGGGAGTAAGGAGAAAAAGTACAGCTGTGTGAGAACTCACCACAACAGCAGATGTTCAAGTAAGGTCCCTGATGCAGCAATATTCATAACATATAGGAAGAGGCCACAGGCTATCAGCCTGATTGCACTGACTCCCTGAACTCTGTGCACCATCAGAGCAGGCTCACATCTCTGTGGTGGACCTTTTCAGCCTATGGGCCCCCAGAGCTGCTGTTGAAAAAGTAAACGCCTTGTTGCAGAAATCTTCTCTCTTTAACTTTCCTTGTTTGCTACAGTACTACAGTTCAGTAGCATTTTTGTTGGGAACCTGTTGTGGTTTCTCTCAGCTTTGACCTCAAAGTGCCTGTGCGCCTTGTAGACAGTGAAAGATTAAATGATTTAGTCTGCATAGTAATATGGAAAGTGTCCTTTAACAAGAAGAGAGGTAGGGCTGGTGATGTCACACATTTGTTGAGGCTTTAAAATTCCAAAATGAGTTTCCAATAATCCTCTCTTTTAGTAACAGGAATATACTTGCATAGTAGCATTTGCCCCTTTTTGCTATGAAAACTCTGTAGGTTGCCTTGAAATGCAGCAGCTGCTTTATAACTAGCAGTGTGTTGTGCATCAGATGTCTTGGAATAAAAAGGACACTTTTGAAGGGAAGGAACTGAGCAGGTTCTGTTACGCAGCTAGTAAATACCACTTCTTGTACCCTTTAGCCCAATGTCAAGAAAAACCACTGCTGTCTGAAAAGATGAAATCTACTTCCCAGAAGAGCAGAAATTGAGAGAAGCCTGGTTTGGTCTTCAATGGATAAGCTCTGAAGATTAAAGTTGAAACCTGCCTCTAGACATTTGTCTCTGTTGTGTATGTAATCGGGCCTTCCTCTCCCTCTCTCTCAAACTGGTGCTTCTTCTGATATTGTCTGCATAGCCTTTATTGTTTCTACTTGCTCTGTTTTCCTGTAAAAAGAGAAAGATTTAGTGGAGTGTTCTATAAAATATCTATATATGGGTGAATAAAATGATTGAGAAAATCCCAGAAAGGTTAGACTTACACAGGGGGCACTGATGAACTGTGCCTTGACATCATAAAGAAAGGCCTGAATATGGTGCCAACCATATTTCTTAAATACAAACATAAAAGAAGGCTGCCCTGAGTTAGGCATCCATGGTGTCATACCCACATCTAATGATGAGCTGATCCTGCTTCTGTACAGTTTATTATAGATTCCATGTTTGAGTTCAGGAAATATCAGAGGTGTCCAGTCTTAACTCGATCTATTTAAATATGCCCCACTGGTCCTGCACTCTTTCTGCTTAATACATTACAGTCAGGGTGGCTGGGCTGCAAATGTTTTGGTCATATCTCTACAGAATAATTCTGTCCTAGTTATAAGGAATGGAACAGTCGAGGACCCTCTAGTCATTTCTGAGGCTATCTTAGCAGCGTCTGCTGCTGAATTCTTGTAAATATGATGGGCCTGTTCTTGCACTCTGTAGAACTTTCTGGCTTTTGTGGGGCAGGGCTGTGAATCAGTAACAAGAGGGATGGAAGATGCTCTTTGCTGCTCATTTCTTTTCTCACTGGGCTATATCACTTTTATCTCAGACTTGAAATATGCTGTCATAATGCTGAGAATTTGAAGATAAAAAGACTTCATAAACTGTTTCATATCCAGGTACTGGACTGGATCTGTTTGATGAAAGTCAGGCCTTTCCTTCCCCTTCTGTGTCTGAAAAATCCTATGGAGCAGTCCTTCTCTGCCTTTTCTTTTCAAATCTCAGCCTAGGGGTCAGCAGCATATTTTCTGTGGTCAGGGTTTTGGATAACAATTGCTGGAACACATGGAAGTACTTTTAAATTAATTAAAATTAAATCAATATGAATAAAGGACCTTTCTGAGGCTGGTGAGCATGCAGAGTCTTGATTCTCAGATTTCTAGGGTTCAGGTACCCTCTCCCAATTTAACGTATGTTTGTCTATCATTTGCTGAATAGCTGCCTGACCAATCACTGGCCCCACTATGATTATTGGGAAGGCATTCAGGTGTCTGATGAGTCTCTGGAGCCAGTTCTGTGGATATATCCTCACTAATTTTTGCTGTGGATAACTGGGAAACCAATATATGGTCAAATAATGATTCTATTACTACTTTGAAAACCATGATATTGGATTTTGGTTTCATGTACCTGCATCACCTCCATTTTAAAGAAAGTGGCTGGGATCTTATAATTAGTTTCTATTCCTGAAACAGTTCTCAAGCATAACATGAAGTAGGAGCTTACAATTAATGGTTCAGAGGGATCAAACTGAATTGTTAGTCACCCCATGGAACCAAAAACTAATCTGTAGAAATAGCTTGGCCACACAGACTCAGACATGCTTTATGCAGACAACACACTCTGATGACATATTCTTTCTCGAAAGTTATACATTTTTGAAGACTCTAGATTTCCTGAGCCTTACTGGCATAAGTGTATTCCATTCTTCCATTCAAAAATGATTCCATTGTTTTATCTACAAATAGGTCCTTGGTTTCCTCACATCTGTTTTGTTACCACACACAGCACAGAGTCATATCCAAGTTATTTTCCCTCCTATACTGCCCATCTTCCCATGGTTTACTAATGAGCAACCCTGAGATGAAACCTGTATGGCTACATATCCTTATATATGGGTTCATTATGTTTCATCATATATTCGTTACATCACTGCTGCTTCATTGCAGGATGATGGTATTTGTTTTGTGGGATCACTATACAGTAGAGTGTGGGATTTTGCATTTTCCCCACTGTTTTGTAATCTCAGAGTTGGAATATATAATTAGGAAGAGGTGTGGTGGTTGCAGGGGGGCTTGCCCCTGGCATAAAAATGTTTCTTTTTTTCTTTCAGTTAAAGTCGATGTAGTATATGCTGATTTAATGAGTCGGCCATTTATTGAAATATAATATATATTTTATAGCTCATAGCGCTCAACTGTCCCGATTTCAGCAGAATGTCTAGATTTTAGCCTCATATTTTTGGTCTGCTCCTCTTAAAATTTGTGTTTTTCTGGCAAACTACAGAGGATTGTTGTCACTAAATAATGACATACATTTGAGTTTCAGACTTCATATCCTTCAGAAAAATGCATGCTAACACAAAACCTGTTATTTTAACAACATTTTAAGTTTATAAAAGCAACATTTAAAATCTGTCCCTATTTTTGGGTCTTTGTCCCCTCATTATTTAACGCTTGTCCTGATTTCTTGTGTTAAAAAGTTGACAGGTCACAACTCATGCTCAACTCAAAAAACAGAAGAAATTGCTACTTTTCTTCCCCAAATTTCTTGCTCATGAAAAAAAAACAAAATTTAAAATCTTCTAATAAAATGTAACTTCTCACAGCAAATTATTAAGGATGACAGTGGATGATGAGCTTATATTTAACCTGTATAAACAAAAATGCATGAAGAAAAATTCACCAAAAACTAGGGATGCTTTAGAGAGCAAAAAACTTTCCTACCAATGCAACTAAAAACTACACTTGCACTACTTAACTCTTCCCCTCACTATCTGATGGCACTCCCATCCATAGCAACACTTTAGGCATCACAAAAAAAAAAACTTAAACAATGCTGTAATAAAGTTTCAGAATTAACCAGTGTATAGCACTACGTAGCCTAAACTGGTTGAAACTACCACATTAACTAACATATACACAGCTTCTTACCACATATACAATTATTCAGCATCCATCTGCTTGTCCAGCACTACATAACTGCACAACTATGTTCCCACTAACTGAAGTGCAGCTCTATACACAAGAATGGCCTATAGTTTTATTATTTCCCACTGTTAACAAAGCTAATCATACTTACGTATAACCTTATTTACTGGAGAGACCCATGGAGGAAAATTAAACAATAGAAATTGAAATAATTTTTTCTTGCTGTTGCATTCTTTTCATCCTTTCAGTATTACTCGACATGTTTCAAGACTGCCACTAATGGTGGAAAAAGGAAGAGCACCTGTTGACTGCATGCAGTGAAGTCCTTGAACAATGTGTGTGTGCACCTTACTGCTCATTCATGCCTGTAGTCCTATTATTTTATCAGGTTTGTCCCATGCCTTCTGCACACAGACTATATTCAGCTTACCTACCTGTTATACAACTCTCATCCTCACTTGTGTTTCTCAGTTTGCAGTTTTAATCTACATGCCCTCCCTGAATCGTGATTTCATTTCTTATATTATCCTATGTTTCTCTGTAGCACAATGCTATCTGTGCTACTGCACTGCACAGGGTTAAACATGAGCATCAGTTTGCTGGTAGTGTGTATTATGGGCCCTTGTGAGGCTTTCCTTCACAGTATATCATGCTATACTAGCTGCACTTTTTGCCCTGGGTACCAGGCATCATTGCATGGCTTTTCTTCTTGGTACAGCACACAGTTCTGACTGCAGTCTACATGGTTTGGCTGTGCCATGCTTCTTGACGGAATGTTGGCCTGGTTACCCTTCTGTGATGCCACTCTGTAGTGTTAGAGTGATGGCAGTTTCCTTGTGCCATCCGGTATTTTTGCAATTCAGAAAAATCATTACATTATGATGATTCTTCAATTAACTACTTTTTGATTTTCAAGGCTTATCCCAGTCATACCTCTCAACCTGTTAGTGCAAGAAATCTGGACAAAGGCATAAATAAAACGTAGAAGGGTGATAAAATAACAGGTTTAGTGTTAGCATAAATTTTCTGAAAGGTAAGAACTGGAACTCAAATGTCTGTCATTATTGTCTAACTTCAGTGTTTAATGATTTGCCACTAGTTTGCCAGAATCCACAATTTTATGAAAAATGGACCAAAAATATGAGGCAAAATCTGGACATTCTGCAAACATCTTTGCAGTTGAGAGCTATGTCCCAGTGTAGCCAATATCTATTAAATCATTAGATATTATGTTTATAAGAAAGCTTTGGCAACTTATACATAATAGGACACAATTTACTGGATCAGTGTAGATGTTACAAAAGAAGCAGTGAAAATATTCATCTTACATGAGACGTTGCTCTGAAACTAATTTAGAATATATAAACAATAAACAGCAGTTATGATGCATACTTAACTGCAAATTACCAAATTCAAAAAGAGACTTTTCAACACTCCAGGACAGTACTTCTTTGGTGGTGCATCATCTTAGAAGAGAGAAGTTTTATAAATTTAATTAAGTGTGAAAATACATTCCATTTGATGAATGCTAATGCCGGGTGAATTTGCCTGTGTTCAAACTGCAGTGATCTCAGAAATTATTGTATTACTAAAGTGAGTCTTTGTCCCCTACAGCAAAATGATTTTCATATTCAGCTGTGTACATTTCATGTTGTTACCCAAGAAAAATTACCAAAACTGCGATCTGCCCCTCACAATATGAGATATATATATATATATTTTTTGTTTTGGTCCAATAAAATCATACAGGTATTTCTTTGTTGAAAACGATTAGAAAGAAGTTTGTCCATTATCAAACTCTGTCTGAAGGACAAAAATGCAATAGAAAAAGTTTCTGCACAGAAGCACAGTTTAACCACACACACACAAGCACACACACACAAACTGTGGCATTTTTGAACAAACACGTGCAACAGTCTTGCAGATTTCCATCACTTTATTTGCAAAAATAGAAAACTCATAATGCATTATGTTTCCAAGAGAAAGAGCTGATATTTGTTTAAGAATTTTTTACATGACTTTTAATGTAAACAAGACAAAAGGGTGAAGTTTCCTTTTCCCCAGACTTTTTTTTTTAATTTGGCAACTACATTATGTTTTAGATAAAACACTGCAGTTTACAAAAGAGTAAAACCATCCCAAGCTTTTTGTTTTTTTTTTTTTTTTTTTTTGCTGCTAAACATTTGTGCTGTTGACTGTTCCTTTGTAACCTGTCTGTAGCAGCTTAACAAAATTCTAATCAACAAGTGGGACAAGAACCCGGTTTAATGTATCCCCGGGAATGTTAGCAGGTAGAAAGATTCAAACTATCTGATGGAACAGCCATGAGAACTAGTGTTAAAATATGGCACCACCAAGGTACAATGGCTTATTAACAGGCACAAACAAGACAGAGTGCAACACCTGCACTTATACTGGAGATTATTCAACTCTACAAAATTAAAAAAAAAAACAACACTGACACACTTTTCATTTTCTTCAGTGTGTTGGAGCTCTATGTTGCAAATACCTCATAAGCAGCTTATTTCAAGTTTGTCCACAAAGCAGAGAGCTGCTTTTCTGATTTCTGAGAGATGAGAGGTAGCACTATTAGTAACCGTGTATCTAAAACAAAGCACCTTCCAACAAAATGGCTAGTCAACCAATGAAACATCAAAATGGCCTCCTTGCTGTATGGCCAGTATTACAAATGCAGACACTGATTCATTTCCTGCTACCATCTCTGAGATTCAACTGACAATGAATTTAGGAATGATGTGGAGAAGATATCCAGTGAATGCAGTGTGTTAACATTAGGTGGTGTTTTTTTTTTGGGAGGATAATCCCCTCCAAATTTCTGTACCTACTGAATATTAGATATAAGAAGTGGAAACACAAAACAGACACTGGTGTAAATTACTCTCTGCATCCCTGAGGTGAGACCCTGCCCAAGGTCCTTAAATATATAGGAAGGCCTACCAATAACAACATAACAAGTGGTAGAAAGAAGAATAAATTATCTCTCCTGGCTGACATCCTTTTATAACACAAATATCTTGATGTAAATGGGGAGGGAGTCTGTTGGGCCTGGAAGGGGAGGGTTAAAGCTCTGGAATTCTGGATGGCCATTGGGCTTCTGCAGACAGGAATCCCAATGGTCTGTACTGCAACAATGAGTCGTGAAGAATATAAAAACATCTCTCCCATGACACAGTAAACTGCAGGTACTGTTAATTCTGGTTTGAAGCACTTTTTTTTTAATTTTGTTTGAAGCAACCAAATGCTACTGCTGAACAATTTATTGACCACCTTGCAACTTTCCTGTGCTGGGTAGAACTGATCCGTACTAAAGACTGGTATATACAATAGAACATCATACTTATACTTGTATGCATAGGGTCTTGGTTGACAAAAAGACCCTTCTCACATACTGAAGGTCTAGTCACAAATTACTGGCATCTACCTACTGTGTGGAGGGGGCAGTCATGTTTGCACACTCATTAGGCTACAAAGTTGCCATTTTAAATTATGTGATTAGACACTATATGGAAGGTTTAGTGGGATGTGTTTTAGGCATTAAACTTACATTACAGACAGATGGAGTTATAATTAAGTGTGTGTGTTCCAAATCATTGTTAATGTGTTATCTGCAGCATATTACACGTAAAGGACACAATGGTGTGTTCCAAATCATTGTTCATGGGTTGTCTGAGCATATTACATATAAAGGGCACAATGGTGTGTTCCAAATCATTGTTCATGGGTTGTCTGCAGCATATTAAATGTAAAGGGCACAATGGTGTGTTCCAAATCATTGTTCATGGGTTGTCTGCAGCATATTACATGTAAAGGGCACAATGGTAGCTTGCTCAGAGTATATTCCATTCACCAAGAGGTGGTTGCTTCCTCCCACACCACGTGTATTGGTGCTTTAGTAACTATTTCTCTGATGTCAAATGTAACAAACCTGTGGTCACAGTACCTTGGTTAAGAGTCAGCCATGTTGGCACAGTAGATGACAGCACACCGGATTTCAGACTAGCTATATGCACTGATCAATGTTTAATTACTAGTACATTCTTCAGCAAGATTTAGGTCTGGAAGTTGCAGTGTAAGTATAAAAAAGCCTGTAGTACATATAAATAAAATCTTGTTATGGTTATCATGATTATAGATGGATGTAATATAAAACAACACCCTCTTTTCTGAAAAGCTTACTGAGAGATAATATGAATCACAGAACAGGAGTCCCACATCTGTAAATCATCTAATGCAGCCTAGGATATCTGACTCTGTTATAAACTTTAAGCAATTCTTTAAGGAACTTGCTATTTATGTACTTTTTTTTTACCTCACAGATGTTAACTTATTGTCTATATTGTTTGCTAATATTTTTTGACAAAACATTTTCTCTGTAAAATCTGCACAAAGGGTTATCTGAACATCTCATTATCAAGAAAACAAAATAATCTATTTTTTACCAGTGGGGCTTCTACAAAATGTGATAGCAGAAGACAGATTTAGCTTAGCACTGAGGTGCCTCACTATAGTTTTGTGCTGGGATTACAAAATTCTACAACAGCTGCTGTTATGTGCTTTAACTTACACTGACTTGATGTTACAGGCAGGAGTGTATTCTTCTCTGCTGTACCTAGGCTGCCTTCATAAAGAAGGCTTTTGTTTCTGGCGTCACAAGTTTCCAGTCCTTCAAAATCAGCAGCTGCAATATTATTGCTTTAAACATAGCTATCAGTTATACAAGCAAGAATAAATAGTACAGAATGGTGGGCAAAATAGGCCTGTGTTGTGGTGTAGAGGGATAAAGCCCTAACTAAAGCCCAGGTGACCCAGGTTCAATTAGCAGCAAAGGAGTCTGAAGTCCAGGAGGGGATTCTCATGCCCATCCTAGGGGTGGGGGGAGAGTTTGTCTAGGTAAGCTTTGCAGGGAGGTGTGGCCCATAGAGGGGAGTAGCCCTCAGATGTACAAGTCAATGCAGAAGAAGGGGGAATCAAGTGGTAGGTCATTAATGAAAGAAAAAAACAGGTGGAAGCAGTCAACAGTATGATCTCCCTGAATACCCTTAGGTTCTACACCTGCCCCAGCCTTAGAAGTTAAATAGTATGGGTGCAATAAGAGAGACTAGTAGACACTGCAAGGGACAGTGGCACTGGGATAAGCCAGAAAGAATGACACAGAAGGGGAGCAAAAAACAAGGGTGTGAAAAATGCCGGAATAGCTTCTGTACTAATTATACCCCAAGATGTAGAGATTTATTACAGATTACTGTTATGGCTGCTGTATCTTGCATAGTCCAAGTTACAAAAATAAACGTGCATATGGTTTCAAATCTGTAACAATTTTGTTCATTTAGTAAAGGCATTTAACATGAAATGGTATTGCTACAGGCTGGTTCAAAGGCTAAAACTCATCACAGCTTTAGTGAAAGTTTCCCTGTTTCACAAAAGGAATCAGCATACTTCTCAACCTCTCAGCATTAAAAATCATAGCATTGTCCTTTAAGAGTCATAGCAGTGAGTCACAAAGAGGAGCACTGTATTTTAAAAACTAGGTATCAGATTCCAAAAGTCCTTCTCTTAGTATAAGTGACGTTACTCTAGTGTAATACTGTGGAGTAAGTCACCTACACTGACAGCAAGCCTTTTGGAATTAGGCCATAGAAGTTCTTCGGTTACTAGATCCAATACAGGTAGTGGTAAAAATCATATACGCTTAATTCCATTACATATGTATGTTTGTAACTTCAGACAGGTACAATTTGATGAAGAAAATTAGGAAAATCTATGAAGGGCAAGGCTGAATCCAACGGTAAAAAACATAGTGTTATACCTAAGTCATAGCAGTTGAGAGGTATGGTAATTAGGAAATATCTGATAATGCCATAGCTGGCCATGAAATGAGTAGCTTTACATTACATCTTCCAAAGACATTCACCTCTCTGCAACTAAGACGTTTGGGAAGGGAAAAAAATGAAAAAGTATGCGACAAATGACATTCTACTCACTATGCTCTCTATACAGTCAAATTTCCTCTGTTAAAATGTGTGAAGTATAGTGACAGAATTATAAATGTCAGAGTTTACTTTTTAGAAAATCTGGTCTTTAAATACTTTAGTGCTATTTTACACTAATAAAGCTCACCTGAAGACTTAGGCTGTTGCATTGTATAGATTCAGGTTTGAGTCCCACAAGCATTATTTCTAAACTGGCTGAATTTAGGTGAGGCAAACAACAAGCTTTCAAAACAGGTAAGTGTATTTCAGAGATTTTTCCCAACTAAGAAATGCCAAATAAATAAATCTAAAGACTGTTGTACCTTTAAACAATTAAATGGCTGAAAGTAACTGGTCAGCACTTTTGCCTGCTACTAGCTGACCTAGGTACATTTTTGAAAATTCCTCACTACTCAACAGCCACTGCAAAACCTGACAACTAAGTTTAGGCAAATTTGTAATTTTTACTGATGTACTGCAACAGAGGTGGTGTAAACCTTGGTTCTGGACGATTGTCAATGGTGAAGTGACACCCTGGCCTCATGTGAAAAAAGGGGTTGCGGATGGATGGATATTACAACAGCATTTTAGAGGATTAGAACAACAAAATTCTGTAGACTTTCACAATGGCTATATCAATGAAGCCAAGCTTCTGGCATTAGGGGTATTGCACAAACCTAAACATGGGATAAACTCTTGGCTAGGCTTATAAGGGCCTCAGGGCCAATAGCCTAGTAACCTCCTATGATCCTGTGAATAAGGTCCCAACTACAGTAGCTGTTAGCCTGAATCTGTAAACTCTCACAAATTTGTGCAACAGGCCCAGTGGTTAAAACAGACATTTCAGAGGGGACTTCACATCACAATTCTGTACCACAAAGAATTCCAAGAATAGTAATTGCATTGATAAGACCAATTCATTTCAGTATGTGCAATTACTACTTTGACACATCTGTGAATGTGATAAGACTTTTTAATTATCACAGTAGGTAGAGAACAGGTTGTACAAAATAAAATCTCACTTCCCTAAGATATAGGACTTTTTTAATAGTGGTGTGTGTATGCATGTGTTTGCTTTTGAACAATCTGTTCCATTTGCTTGGCACTATAAATCAAATTCTGTACATAAAATGAAAAAAAAAAAGATTCAGGACCTACTGAGCCTCTGGTCTAGCTAGCACCATACTATCATTTAAAACAGCCTACCATTTTAACACTAAATAACTGCATTTTAAAACATTACCAATAGGTGTCACCAGTGTCTCAGCAATTACTTTCTAACTGCACAGATCACAAAAATCATGAAGACGGCAGTAGAGAAATTAAGGCCATCAGGCAGTGTAGTTACATGTGAATATGCCAAGACATTGTTAACACAGAAGAGAAACTAGTAGGGCTTTGTCTGGAATGGCGTTAACCTCTAAGCATAAGTAGAGTTCTGAAGGATGGGAGATCTTAGTTATGCTGTAGGTGAATTATTAGTCGGGCAAAAAAATAAACAGAATCCAGTATTTTGGAAAATGGATGCCTAGTCAACTAAGGTGTTTTCCCAGCTGAATGAGGAAAGAGATGTCTATGATGGTAAAATTGCAGCATTCATCATTTGAAGTGACTTCTCAAGACGCCAAGGTAAATTCTATTAACTATCTGCATTCAGTATATCGAGATGATGTAACAGGATTAAGCTTAGCAGAAAAAAGAAAGAGATCAAAGACAGTCAGAATATACAGGCAGTCTGCTATAAATGTATTAATGAATGAATGCTACATACAGAAATCTTGTGGACAATTCCTGATCAACATTCCCCCCTAAAAAAGCCCAATTAGCTGCTAATCAACCTTTTCTCCCAGTACTAAGGTTAACCAGCTTTTTAATGCCACTTACTTTCCTACTTTCTTGTGGGGGGGGGTGGATACTGCTCAGGAACTAGATGTTTCTTCTTTTTTGCTCCCAAACCATCTACTTTCCACTTTTGTCAGCCTAAGTTGGGATACACTGAGCACAAACCTTGTTTCCATCATCAGTGCTTTTACCTGCTGCTTCTACAACCATTGTGCATTTTAGATAATGGTGTAACAGTGTGTTATTTAAATATAATTTGAATGAGTATATTTAAAACTCTACATCCCAGTTTCTTTAGTTCCTCTCTCCCCCAAAAAAGTATTAACAGAAAAGTGAAGAGGTCACAAACTGCTGTCCGCAGCATATATGTGCAGCTGTTCAAGCCTTGATCCTTACTGGAGCCTGAACCACCAAAATATCAGATTAAAGCAACACCACCAGTTCATCTGTTCCTGACAGGTAAGGCAGCGTGGTTGGAAATTAACCATTTCTTAACAAAACAAACAGCAACATACATTCGCATTAGGGAGACAATGACCTTGCACTATACAAAACAATACAAAAACTAAATAATAATGTCAAAAACAGAACAAAAACAAATACATTTAAAACCATGGAACAATTACTTTCAATTGTGTTTTACAATTACTTTCAATTGTGTTTTTAATTTCCATGCTCTATGGTGACACTGTTAACTCATGGTAGCCAGAAATAATTAGTTTTACAGATATGAAATAATGCTTGGTAGCGGTAAACGTGTAACAAAGTTATGGCTTCTAAATGATATGGCTTAAAAATATACCCAGGAGGTGTAAACCACCCCCGAACACCCTGAAAAAAGTGTTTCAGATGTCTTTAGGACAGTAGGAATATTATATTGTGTAGATGGGCTAAAATTTAAAATGCAGAATTTAGATAACTCTGTATATGGAGTTGGTAGTGGTAACTAAATGTTTTGCCTGTGACATTACTGAGATGGGTTTAAAGGACCAGCTGGAGTTTTTGGGAAGTACTAAAACAATGAAGAACATTTTAACAACTACAATGCTTCTTTAAACTGCATTGGTCATGTTTGGAAAAATCTTTGTTCTACAATTCATTTCTTTTTCCACTGTACTCCTGATAAAGTTGAAAGTGATTTTGCAAAAAAAATAAAGATTATAGTGTGATGTTTGACTTGTTAGTTTCACTGTTAGCTCAGTTTTTCTGTACAGCCACACCCATACCTCTCAACCTCTTAGACCAAAAAATCTGGACAAAGCCTAAAATGATGGGGGGGGGGTTAAATATTGCTCTTACAAGCTTAGAAAGTTGACAGAATAATAGGTTTTGCATTAGCATGGATTTTCTGAAGGATGTGGAGTCTTAAACTCAACTATTTGTCATTATTTAATTACTTCAATCCTCAGCTATTTGCCAGAAAGGTACAGATTTTAGGAGGAACACACCAAAATTATGAGGCAAAAATTTGGACATTCTGTGAAAATCTGTACAGTTGAGAGGTATGGCCACACCCTCACTATGAGATTGTGGCAGGTACTGAGCAAAAAATCTGCAGACAAATACAAAGCATTATGGGTATTTGAAGTTAGTTTACCTCTTTAGAGGAGCTGTATCTTCTTTCCTTGGTGGATTTACTACTACATCCTCATAGATGACCAGTTGAGCCTTTATAAGCCTAGCCAAACATCCCAAATGTATCCCACAAATTTATGTGCTGCCCTTTCTAAGTCTAGCCAGGCATGTGTTTATTTTTAACCTGAGGTGATCTATCTGCAAGAACTACATGAGAACCTCATTTACTGGGAAGGAAGAAAGTAGGTAGTGAAGGCACTGATGGTTCAGTCGTTCATGATGAGATGGAAGGAATACTCAGCTCTGGGAAGAATTTTTAGGGGGCCATCCCTACCAACAAAATAAAAAGTAAAAAAAAAAATTGTTGCTTCAAAAATTGTATAGTTTGTCATTGCATATTGTAAGGAGATTATATCCAACTCCAAAGAAGTGTTACTTAAACTTGCTTTACAACATGACCAGTACACTTTAAAGGATGGGAGAATATGCAGCTATTTCATGAGTTGCCCAGCACATTATACAATTTCTATAAAATCAGGATAGAAAACTCTTAAAAGTGGAATAAAGTGAGCACACTGAAATGTCCAATGAGCTACTGAATGACTTACTCCTAAAAATAAAGAAAAAGATATTGGGGTTAACCTGGTCAGTGGCAGCTACTTCATGACCACTAACCCTTGACAAAACCCAGACTTGACCCTAAGTAATACTCGCTGTGACTACAGCAAACAGCTGTAAGCTTATTCACAATGAAGTTTTCATTCAAGATTAGCAGCCAGGTTAAACCGCTCTTGGAAATCAAAGGAAGACCACAGAAGTGGGAACGAGTATTTTGGAAATTTGATGCTACCATGAGGCTGTCAGAAAGTAGGGTCCACAAGAGAGGCTTAAAGTGGAGTGAAATGACCACCCTGGAAGGGGTATTCTAGTATTATGTATGCATCCTAGCCTGTGTTTGCTGCTGTAATTGAAGCTCTAATTTTTCTCAGTTTTGCAGATTGATAAGACATTGGTATTAAGTGCTGTGGCCAATAAGATTGACAAGACATTGGTGTAAAGTGTTGTGACCAACATCACAAAGCAATTGAGTAAACACAGTCGTATCAAAACCCATCATGCCATTACAACACATTGGCTTTCTTACTACAGAAGCATCCTTCCACTGCAGAACTCTTGGGTGTATCTACTGTACACTGGCTTCAATTCAAGATTCACTCAAGGATCTCCTTGCAATAGCCATGACAACACTCCAACGGGGGAAAATATATGTTGGTTAAGCCAGGCATTATATTTACAAAGGTCTTTAAATGAATTTTGGATACTGCAAGTAAGCCGTATTTGTAGCTAAGACAGCTGTACTTTGCACAGGGTCAATTGTACTGAAGTGTGAACCTAATTTATTCCTGTATGTAAGCATGCTTTTGATCCAGTGGCTGTTGCTCTTTACATCACATGCCTAGAAGTTCTAAGGAATCATCCCCAGGAATTCAAAAGCATCAGATTACAATACACATTACTTATTTTCCATGGTAGTGTCACAAGTGTGGTTAGACCATAGTATCCATTTGAAATAGTACAGCCAAGAACACTTAAACAGATATTTCAGAAGGACTAATGCAGTTCCCCCGGTGCAGCGTTTCATATTCTAAAGTATACCAGGTAAATAGTGTTGCCAGTTAAACACAGTTGATAACATTACCTTTCAATAAGAAGAGTTTATTACTGTCTGGCTTAATGGCTTAAGTACTGTGCTGTGAAGTGGAAAATATGGGTTTGAATCCCATTTGTTGTCCTGACCTAACCAATTAACATACTTGTGCTGCTGGGACCTGAACAGTAAACTCTTTTGATGAGTCCATATTTAAGTTAAAAAAAAAAAAAAAAGTTTATGGACACCTTCTCTCTATTAATCAGTCTCTGCACAATTTGAATAATTAGACTATTAAACAAGACTTTCTACAACAAAATTCTAATTATCTCTAGACATGGATTGCATGAAGTTTAGGAAATTCAGGTAAGCAAAGACTCCTACATGGTGGACTCTTGATGACATATATTGCATTTTTAAGTTGACCTTTATCTGTAGGCTCTACAGTTTTGATAAAGAAATATCTTTGAGTATCACTTCATAGAACCTTCTAGAGAAATGGGGAAAGAGAATTACATAGGATGCTGGTTCTATAATTTTCAGACTTTGTGTATTTGTGCAAAGACATCTCACTAAATGGGTTCTCAAACTGTAAAAATAATTGTAAGACCGCAACAACACCAAGAAATGCAGTACACAAGTTACAGGAATCTTTTCTAAATTTAGCCAAACTTGACTAAGCTCACAAGAGAAAGACAAAGGCCATAGAAGAGAAATGTACTAGCAGTGACAAAAATAGCTAACTCTGCATTATGAAGTGCAAATTTGATTTTAATTCGGTTTTCTTTTTTTACTTAGGGTCACTGACTGGTTCAGAAAGATTCCTGTATCTTTATGTACTGCAAGCAAGGACCTACAATATCATAAAACCATGAAATGGGTGGGATGCTCTGTTAGTGAAGGCTCAAAAATAAATCCATTGCTTCTGACTAAAGATCAATCTGAAAAAATATCACACATCTACGTCGGAAATTAATATAACTGCTACTTGCAAATGAGTGATAGCCAAATTATTAGGTTAGAAGTAAGTGACCTTGCCCTAATGCCAGAAGAATGGATTTATCAACTTCTCTGCAAAGCTGAATGTGGTGGTTACTTGGCCTTCATCTAACCCCATTGTAGCCATTTGACCAAACTATCACATGGCTCCAAGTGCTGGTAGTATTACATGCCTGACATAACATAAATGTCCATTTAGACTCTCACCATAGTTTCCCAAAATCCAGTTTGACACGGTCCATGGTTTTCTTTAGCTTCTGATGAGTATGAAAAAAGAACCTTTGAAACATGCCTTTTAAAAATATTTTTTTTTTTAAAAATCACCCTGTTCTGCTCCATCTCCATTAAACACCAAGGAGACGTAAAAACCCCATCCTGTGCGAGTTGGCAAGCTCAGTTAGTTATAATAAAGAAAAATAATGTAACATTGTAACATGCTGATCATAAATTTGTAACTCTTCTCCAGTACCCAGGGCTTCCAAAGCATTGCACTGCTAAAAATATATATATATATCTATATACATATAATATATATGTGTTGAGAGACAAATCGAGTAAACAAGTAAAGAAGTCCTCTGGGTATTTTTTTTTCTTTTTGGCTTTTAACATCCTATACTTAGTCTGTGCCCAAGTCTGACCTCCTGCAGACTACAGAGGGCAGATGTCCATCTGAGGAATCCTCTTAGTATTAAGGCAAGAGGTACACTTTTCCGAAACCCAAATCTTTGTCTGACATTAACTGCCTCTTTGCATTTGTAGAGTCTCACATGCTTCTTTGCTGTAGCTCTACCTCCAAATGTAGAGACAAGAGTTGCACAGTTTCTTCTTAAGTGTACTGACTGGGGAGCTCTGACGGTTTCTTCAGTTTGTGTTGTTTGGGGTCTAGAGTTTGTTTGTAGAAACTAGTGCTCTGTTGTAGGGCTGCACGACTTTTCTTCTCCTTCTACTTTGGGCTGTTCAGCTGGTTTGGCGGGAACGGGTTCATCTTCAAAGTTCTCTGGATTTTCCAACATTTCTCGGATTAGCGGAGGCATAGGGCCCGGAATTTCCATCTTTAGGGTTAATGCACGCTCAGCTCCTAGAAATTTGCAAAAACAAAAAAAAAAACTTTCATAAGTTACAACTAATAAAACAAGGGAAAAAAAAAACAGTAATGTAATATTCTCTAGAATGTGGTCAAACAAAAAGCAAACTTCAAGTTCATTGAAGAGACATTGAAAAACAGAGGACAAGGGTCATTGTGCCAACCTTTTATGATCATTACTCTAAGGTAAGTTGCTGATTCTAGTTCACCATCTAGTTCCTAGTGTGTCCTACAATTGCTTCCCCCTTTGCATAGTTCACCAACAGTTTAGTTCTTAGTGTGTCCTACAATTAAATTATTGACCCCACTGCATTCTTGAATTTACTCACCATTTTGACTTCTAAGCATCATCACATAATCTGTTTCAGTCACCTGCAAGCCTTATTGTGAGACAGTTCTTACTCATGTTGCATCTAGACAATTTTTTCACATATTTAACAGAAAAATGTTGCAATGCTGGACTGCCTCCTTTGGGATACATAAAGTTATCAAACTTGCACCTTCTCCTCCTCCTTTGCTCAATAGGCATCTAGCTAGTAGATAAAATAAGAGTGTCTCATGAGATAACTTCATTTGTCTTCCAATGCAGATCTTACACCACTCTCAGTGTCTTTCTTTAATTTGTTTCCATCCTGCTCTGCAGGGATGGTACAGGTTATATATGTGCCGAAAGTGTTTTAGGCAACACTGATCATGGCACCCATGTACTACTTATGCAATCCATATCAGCAAAACCTGTACCCTTCATTTGCTGACACACCAGGTGACCCATCTAGTTTTCAAATATTGCATTGGTGCTTTGCAATGCAGCATTTCCCATCTACTCCACAAGATTTTCTTATATTACTTGAACATATTTAGTTTATCTGAAATGCCTACTCCATGCAAACACATCTGCTCTTGGCATTAATTCCATTCAAAGTGTGTGCCACTTTGCTACATGTGCCCTCATCAATTGCCACGTGTGAACAGTAAGTGTTACATAGGGCTTTTAGGTAAACAATCAAAATGTCTCCTGAGCAACAGTGGAATAACTCTGGCAGCTCCATAGTGGAGATGTACGTAGTTTTGACTGCACCCCAGGCTACTCAGATTCAATTACTAATGCAGGTGTTGGAAGAAATCATAGGGGGTGACACAGGATTTATTGTTTGATGTTGTCCCACCATCCTTCGGGGTGAAGGACAAGGCAGGACCTGATTCTGCCAGTCAGGAGAAACATCTTCTGAGAGAAGCAACAAAGGTATTCTCCATACCTACAGTGATTTGGAAGAAGCCTAGTTATTTAACGTTTTCAACTGTAGCTAAATACTGCAATGCTGTGCCTGTAGAAAGTACAGTTGTGTACACTTACCATAAATGTAGAAGTTCGAGTGTATTCACTGTTGCAGTCATCACATTTGGGTTATCTGCCTGCAGGTAGCCCTCAGCCGGCCTGAATACCAGAGTCTTGGATTCCTGCATCGGATGCTGTCTCTTCTTCCATGACGTCAGGTTGTCAGGGGTATAAAACATGCAGCCGATGTTATTATATCACTTTTTCTTGCCCCAGATGTTAGGTGCCCCCACAATGGGAAGCAATTATATGTTGTGGTACACCTCCATCAAAAAACAAATACACCAGAAAGCTTAAATACACCAAACAAGAAGGAAATGTAGAGCCAAGAGAAGTCAGGGGGCTGGAGGGAGGGTATCCAGGACTGCAACAGTGAATACACTTGAACATCTACATTTATGTTAAGTGTACACAACTGTACTATGTTCTTCATGTTTCACTGTTGCAGTCATCACATTTGGGTTGATTCCCAAAGCTAAGGAAGGGAGGAGGAAGTTAGAGAGCATTAGGACCAGCTATTAAGCCCTGCAAGACTGCAGTGGCAAAACCAGCTCTGGATTTTAAAAAAATAGGCATGCGGTAATGCTTGGTGAAGGTATGTACAGAGCTCCAGGTAGCAGCTTCTAGGATGTCCCTGGTAGGGACTCCTCTGAGAAAGGCTGTAGAGGTAGATGCAGCCCTGGTGGAATGTGATCTTATACCCTGTGGGGTAGGTTTTCCATGGTGTTTATAACAGAAATTAATGCAATGGGCTATCCATTTAGAAATGGTTTGCTTTGAAATGGCCTTCCCGTCTGCTCCTGCAGCAAAGCCAACTAACAGCTGTTCAGATTTTCTGAGAGGCTTAGTCCTGTCCAAATAAAATCTAAGTTGTCTGTGCACGTCCAGTGAGTGCAGTATTCATTCTCCTTTGTTTTGTGGATTAGGGAAAAAGGTAGGCAAATGAATGGACTAATTTAGGGCCACACTAGACACCACCTTGGGCATAAATGAATGGTTGGTCCTGAGAGAAACCCTGTCTGCATGGAAGATAATGAAGGGTTCCACCATCATAAGGGCTTGTAATTCAGAAACTCTTCTAACTGAAGTGATGGCTAGAAGGAAGGCTGTTTTCCAAAAAAGGAATTTCAACTCTGCAGTTGCAGCTGGCTCAAAGGGAAGGAGAGTGAGCTTTTCTAATACAAAGTTAAGGTCTCAGGCTGGAGTAGGGGCTCTCCTGGGGGGTCTTAAGTTTTTGGCCCCTGAGAAAAGAGATGTGCTGAAATGGCAGAGGCATGAATTTTAATTTACGACAAGGGTAGGCCCTTGTGGAGCATTTCTGTTAAGTACTGAAGAATATGAGGTAAGCTGGGCACTGTTGTGCCCATCCCCTGAGTCTGGCTCCAGGAACAGTATCTTTTCCACTTTTCAGCATAGGATCTTCTAGTACCAGGCCTCTTTGCATCCAGAATGACATCTAGCACCTGCTTACTAAGGGATGCTATTGGAGAGCTCAAGGAATTAGCCAAGGCTGCAAGGTTCAGGGTTTGAAGCTGAGGGTGCAAATATCTGGCCCGTCTGCTGGGATAGCAGGGAAGGGGTCTGAAGCAGGTGCCATGGTTCCAGTAGTGTCATACTGTACAAGAGGGGGTACCAGTACTGGCGTGGCCAGTCTGGTGCAATCAATATTGTCCTTGGCTTGTTCTGTTTGATCTTTAGCAGAACCTTCGAGAGGAGAGGCAGAGGGGGAAAGGCATAAACTGAGAGGCTTTCCCAGGTAAAGGACAGGGCATCCACTTTCCAGTCATGACACTGGGAAGTCCTTGTGCAGAATTTATCCAATTGGTAGTTCTGAGGGGAGGCAAACAGGTCTACTTCTGGAGTCCCCCATTTGTTCCTCAAGAGGTTGAATATTTTTGGTTTCAGTTTCCATTCGTGTGGGTCCATGAGATTTCTGCTTAGGTCATCTGCCAGTGAATATAGCTTGCCTGGCAGGAACTGAGCTCACAGGTGCACTTGGTAGCTCAAGGCTGTGTTCCACAGAGCCATGGCTAGTCTGCAGAGAGGGTACGAGTGGGTTCCCCCCTGCTTGTTTATGTACCACATAACTGTGGTGTTGTCTGTCTTTACCAATAATTGTCTTGGAAGAATGCTGTCTTTGAAGGCTGTCAGGAAATTCTGTGCAGCTAACATTTCTTTTTGACTGATATGCAGGTGCATCTGTCTCGAGTTCCATTTGCCCTGAATGCACTGCCCTGCTAAGTGAGCCCCCCATGCATAGTCTGATGCATCTGTTAGGGTTTGGGCAGCAGGGGGTAGAGCGAAAGGGCGCCCCTTGTTGTGGTAGCAGGCCTCTGCCCACCAAAGGAACTCTGTCTTTATACAAGGAAAGATAGGAATAATTGATTCCAGGTCCTGAGAATGTTGACACCATAGGCTTTTTAGATACCATTGTAGTTTCCTCATATGCAGTCTTGCATATGGAATTAGTAGAATGCAAGAGGCCATGAACCCTAGAGCTTGCAGAATTTTCCTTGCAGATAGCTGGGTCTTTGTGACCAATAGTTTGAAGTAGGTTGTCAAATAAACTTGTTTCTCTGGAGTGAGGAAAGCCATCTGGGAAGTTGTGTTCAAACTTGCTCCCAGGAATACAATCTGTTGCAGGGTACTAGGTGAGATTTCTTTTCGTTTATGGTGTACCCCAGAGAGGTTAGAAGTTTCTTTACGAATGCCAGATGATTTAACAGCATGTCCTGGCTTTCTGCCTGAATCAGACAATTGTCCAAGTATGGGTATATTTAAATTTTTCTCTGCCTGCCAATGGCTGGAGCTAGACACTTTGTGAATACCCCGGCCGCAGTAGATAAGCCAAAGAGAAGTGCAGAGAACTGATGCATGGACCCTGCCCTGAAGCGTAGGTATTTTCTGCAAGACTCCGTTATTGGAATGTGCAGGTAAGCTTCCTTTAAGTCTAAGGTTGCCAACCAGGCATCTTTGCCTAACATAGGAAGCAGCTGTTGAAGTGTTAGCATTTTAAATTTTGGGAATACAAAAAGGTGTTTAGAATAGAGAGGTCCAGAATACGATGCCAGGAGCTGTCTTTTCTGGGTACCAGGAAAAGTCTTGAATAAAAACCTTGTCCCCTTTCTTCTGCTGGGACAGATTGAATAGCCCTGATACTTAGAAGAGAGAGAACCTGCTGTTGGGCCTCTGCCCAATGATTTGGGGGTAGGTCTGGCCAGCCGTTTGGGGTTGGTAGGGTGTGGAAGTGGAATCTGTATCCTTGGGAAACTATATTCAAAACCCATTTGTCCTGCGTAATAAGTTCCCAGTTTTTTACATGCATGGCAAGCTTTCCTCCTAAGGGAGCAGGCAGTTGAGCAGGGCTTGGAAGGGTTAAGGTTAAGTCATTGTGCCATTTTTCCGTAGGGGGTGCCTTACTACTCCCTGCTTTGGAAGTGGGAGCCCCCCACTGCTTAGGCCTGTGCGTAGCCTGAGACTATAACCTAGGTTGTCTGCTGTTCCTGGGTTTGGACTGAGAAGGCCTGGAAGAAACTGGAAAGGACCATTTCTTTGAAGGCCAATGCCTACTAAATCTGGGAGGCTGAACTTCCAGGAAATCTTTAACAGTTTGCATAGATTTAGCTTTTTCCTCCATCTTTTTGAGGACTTCTTCTGCTTTGTTGCCACAGGCAGTTTTGCTTTAAGGGAGCATCCAGTAATTCAGCTTTAACATGATCAGGCAAGTTTTGCTCCTTAAGCCAAGCATGCCTTCTTAGTACAGACCCAGTGACAGCAGCCCTGCAAGATGCTTCTAAAGAGTCAAAACCACATTGCAAAGTATGTTTACCAACTTGTTCTGCAGAATGCATTAAATCCTGTAATTCTTTATGTTCAGCACAGTCAGGAATCAACATCATTTTTCTGTTTAAGTAGTCTCATAATATGCTGCTGGTACTTTAACATATGAAACTGGCAATTTAAAGCCCTAATGGCCAAAGTAGCAGAAGTGTATACCTTCTTATCTCATCTGTCCAAGGCTCTAGAATCTCTATCAGAAGGGGTAGGATTTTTGGCAGCAGTAGCCTTAATGCCCTTCGGTCCTTGGGAAATGGTCTTTGGATCCACAGTAGGATTCTTGAAGAGGAACTTGTGAGAGTCAGGCACTCTGTAATACCTGTCAGGTTTTCTGGGAGCTGGAGGTAAAGTGTATGGGTAAGGTTGGATTCCAAGAAAGCATCATCTAATGTCCAGAACAGAAGGGATAGCTAAAGGCCTGTGTTGAGGAAGGAGTAAGAATTCCCTAAGCCTCTTTTTGGAGTCAGAATAATTTTGGCTTTCCCAGCAGAAATGTTCCCTAAGAGTGTGCAAGGTTTTACCAAAAGAAAAATCTTCTGGAGGGGAAGCAGAGGGAATGGAATCCTCTGCATCAGAATCCTTATAGGTAGATAAGGGCAAATCCTTGTAATCAGAAGAAACAGAAATATCAGATTCCTGATCAGAAGAATCAGAAGGAAAATCATTTCTAGGTCTCTTAGGCTGGCTTCCTCTAATTAAGGTAATAAGGTCTTCAGCCATTCTAAGCACTTGTTTTTTAGGCATATGGGCCTGACCATGCGGTTTGGACGTCGGTTTTCTAGGCATTGTGAGAGTTTTAGTGCTGGATGAAGAAGGCGTCGGTTTAAAATGCAAGTCTTTAGGCCTGAATACACCCTCAGAAGCCGGTGCCTGCACAGCAGCTTCGGACCCATCCAAGGTAGGGACATCCGCAGGTTCCATCTTTGAAGAAGCATCTCGCAGCATACCAGATGGGTCTCAGTAGAGGTCTGCGAATCTGAAGTAGCGGGTATCAGGGGCTGTGAAAGCGCCTTACTGAGTACTGGTGGACTGGCGACTATCTTAACAGAAGCATCATTGGCAGTTTTGGACTTATGCAGTCTGTCTATGTCTTTATCCTTATGTTTTTTCGGAAGATCGGTAGTCGGATGGCTTACTGAAGCTATTTCGGAGTATGGATACTAAGTACCAAAATAATTTACTGCAAATATAGCCCAACAACAAATAGTTCGGGGGTTAAACAAGGCACAAAACCAACAGCGAGGGACGTCGTGGTCTGGGCCTAAGCAAGGAATGGAGTACGAATGGAAATCTTTGAGGTATTTGTTTTCCACAGGTAAGACAATTGTTAACTACTTTAACTGACATTGGTTGGAGCAAAAAAAGGAATCCCCAGTGGGGTACTTATCTTTTTTTGAAGACTTCGGTTCTGAAACTCGAAAATGAAAATTTCAGGAGTCGGCCGACCGGCACTTGTGAACTGCTTCTGCTTCCGGCACTGCACAGCAAGAAAGACTGATGTAGTGGCATCGGCTGCATGTTTTATACCCCTGACGACCTGACATCATGGAAGAAGAGACAGCATCAATGTAGGACCCAAGACTTTGTTATTCAGGCCGACTGAGGGCAACCTGCAGGCAGATAACCCAAATGTGATAACTGCAACAGTGAAACATGAAGAACATCGTATTGAGCTAAGCTTACAGGCTGAAGGGGGAGGGGTTTCAGGAGCAACATAAGTGTCCTATCCCTGTCCTTGCAAGATGATGGCCCCAATTTCCAGGTCCTGCATCTTTCTCCTTGCATAAAAAAGACAAATATCCTTTTGTGATGTAAGGAGGTGTCTGAGTGGGCTGCATGTGGCTAATGGAAGTTGTCAATATTTAACATCACCAGATGACACCCCCCCCCCCCCCCCCCCCCAGCATCACACAAATTTTTCCCAGGGGAAGGCACATGGTTAAACAGAAGACTGTCTGAAATGAAAACTCAGTTCATGCTTGTACAGCTTTTCACCGTCTGCGGAGCACAAAATAAGTAGTAGTGTGTGCACATTTTTCTGAGGCCTGCTGGTATGATGACCTCGTCACAATGCCTCAGAAAGAGATGCCAGCGCAAAATTTCTGCAGGCTAGATTGAATATGTAAATGCTAAGCAATTTATTTATTTTGTTACAGCATGCATAGTGTAACATTTTAATTCCTTGATCATCTCTGCTTTAATCAAGCTCTTCCAAGCAGAGTTAAACCTTTGGCTTTCAACTTCCCAGAATTTTAACATTATGGCTTGTAAAGTTACTAGCCACTCATGTCATTAAACAGCTACTTTTATGTGGCTTTTGGAGTTTGTCAGTTTAAGTGCCAAATAGTGTTGTACTGACTATGCTAAAGCCTTTTAACCATCTTGTTTAGCGGGGGAGGGAGACAAAATTATTGAAATCATACCATCCGTAACAATCGCACGAACACATTATAATATGATAGTACTGTATCAGTTTATACCATTGACTTTCTCTGTTTTTAATAAGACATTATTTTCTGAGATATGCAGAAATTAAAATAAAATTTATCGACTGAGGAAATGGCATACCTCTCAACCACTTTGTTTTCAAAATTATAGCAGGGGCTATCAAAAACCATAGCAAAACAGCCAAAATCATAGTACCCAAAATTTGGTTTTGTGTATATTTCTTCCTGAGGGTGGGGGCATAACATGTAGGTAGTTCTGGCATCTTGAGAGGGTAAAATCTATATAATTTATACATTTGTGGTTCTAACAGATGCACAGCTATACAGCAGCTACCCCAAAAATGTATCCTTTTCACTTAATTTTTGTCTCACAACTACAGTAGGGCACCAATGAAATCTTCAGATTCACTATTGATAAAGAAATCTTTGAAAATATTCCTGGCACACAAAATACAATGTCAACCCTGTTATACAATGAATTGCTGAAATTCTCATATTAACTAAATCGTTCACAAATAGTAGAATGTCTCGCACTTCTAACAGTGATGCATCTTTAGATTCCTGAACATTTTCCCCAAAAATATAAATTAAAACAGCATAATTTAAACAAAGCTATGGAAAATCACCCACAACACTTAGTGTCACACAATTGATTAATCTCCATATTGCTAAGCATTTTTGTTCTCTCTGGACTTCACCAGAACAAATACACATTAATCTAAGCACATTTTCAAAACCGTCAGTCAATGAAAACCAATAAAATTCAACCATTTGTGTAAACCCATTAAAGGACACTCCATCTACGGCAAAACCACACCCCCTATATCCTACTTTGTAAACACTTTTGATGCTTACTGTTTCATTTAAACCAGGGAATATCACTATATTCAATCTCAATTGCCAATGCAATTTTTTTTCCTCCAGGAAATTTTTCCAAGGTCCCCTCTTGGATCAATTTTAATTTTCTCAAGAACCAAGAATTTAAACCCAATAAAGCTGTTACATATACTGGAATGTTTCACTAAAGGGTTCATCATTACCTTCTTATTAATTTCATAAATATGCTCATATATTCTATTCTGTAAAGCCCTGTTAGTTTTATCAACATAGCAGCTTGAACATTTTTGACATACTACAAGATATACCACCCGTGTGGAATTACATTTATAATATTCTTTGCTTTTAGTCCCAAATTTAAGATTTTTCAAGTAATATGTATCAATATTTATGACGTAGGGGCATTGCGGACATCTCAAACATTTAAATTAGTGCTTCCCGCTGCACATCTTTCTAAAATATTGTTTAAATTAGTGTTTCTTTTATAAACAAATCTGGGGAGGTGAAACCTGTATGCCCCATAAAGTATTTATCGTGAGCAGCCATGAACCAATTCTCTTTTATAACATTAATTCATAACTATTATTTGAAAATGTAAAGCGCTTAATAATGTACAAATTAATAAAATAAATAAATAAATAAAATAAATGTAAAGCGCTTAATAATGTACAAATTAATAAATTATTTTTGTGACACAACGGGTGTTGTAGGGGATTTTCCACAGCTGTGGTTTCTTCTTTTATGGTGTTTTACTACTTCTGAGTAATTTATTATTTATTATAATTTAAAGAAACATAAATATCCTGTGAAATGTAAAAGCTAAGAACAAGATGCAAATAATTTATTCTGCAAAGTCTTCTTTATATGCATCTTTAGATTCCTGAACATTTTCCCACAAAAAATCAACTTAAAAAGCATAATTTAAAGAAACATAAATATCTTGTGAAATGTAAAAGCTATGAACAAGATTCAAATAATTTATTCTGCAAAGTCTTCTTTATAAGGATAACAGTGCATTTAGTCTTTACATCAGTATTGTAATATATTACAATGCAAAAAGGCAGAATTATATATTCTCTAAATTTCCACAAACTTTTCATATCTCAGAAAATGTATAACATGTCTATAAGAAACACAAAAAAGCCTCCAGCAATACAGCTTCCCTGTCTGCATATTTTAAAGTTTCGAGTAGTAATGCTGCAACAAAGGTAATGTCCCCACAGCAGTTGCACACACACATGAAATACTAATAATGTATGCATGCACCTTACTTCCAGTTATTTAATTATCTGAGCTACTCGCATACAAACAAACATGCGCTTGCATTCACACATAAATGCACTGAAGTAGACACACCACACTAGAATTGGTGTTAGGTTATGTGGCTCCCTCTGGAGTTTTCCTAAACAATTAAGTCTTCTCAAAGCTGAAGTTAAAATAAATACAGAAATAGAGTGAATACATTGCCCTTCTGCTCTGAAATGTTATTACACACACTAAGCAGTTCAGCCATGATGGTAAACACAGTATTGGCATTCATTTCTGATGTCTGTATGCAAATAAGGCACTCTAGTACAGCTCACACCCCATCAATACCTTGCCCTTAGATCAGCTGCCCCCTTTGCCTCACCCTAGTTATGCTTCTGATACAGACACACACACACACACACACACACACACACACACACACACACACACACACACACACACACACACACACACACATCTCCCAATATGAAAACTTTAAGGTGCAGACCACAGTACAGCCAGATTCCATTTTAAGAGACCAGAAGGAACCCACCACAATTTATTTTTATCCTGAACTGATGTTGCTGTAGACAGTCTTCTCTCTTTTTGGGTTGACTTCTCTTATTCTTCTTCTTGCCACTAGTAGCCTGGCATTGTTTTCTAATGTAACAGTACCACAGCCATCCAGTGCTTTTTAACTGAGGCATAAGGCCAGGCTGGTATTCTAAAGGATATGTTTGAATCAGACACAAGGAGTTCAACTGTCACACATGCAGCTATCACTAATCTAAAAAAACAGCATCTGCCCTAGGTTCACTTTGACCATTAAAAACTCTAAGAATTCCTACTGCCACTGGCTGTAACATTAATCTAATGAAAGAGAGGATATCTGAGTGACATAGGTCACATTGGAGTAGTGGAACAGGCAAGTTTCAGGAGTCTGAAATTGGACCACTTCTCTGAATGTGGATCAAGTGAGAGGTATGGGAGATAAATGCAGTAAAAGACAAAACTCAAGCAGTCTAGAATGCAAATTGGTGTGACTACATTAACAAGTCATCATATATAGGATAGTAAAAAAGCTAAGATTATTTAAACATGTGCTGTACTATTTGTGTAGTCACAAAGTAGGCACAGTAGGCAAATAAAGGCAGAAGGAATCAAACCATATATCACTGGAAGCACATTGTTAACAGCTCATAAACATCATCCTTTAAGGGACTTGAACCCACAACCTTCATCACCAGTACTGTCAAAGGTAACCATCTGAAATATCAGGACCTGCTAGAGTGAGTCTGAAGCACACAGAACAGATGGGTGAAAAAAATGTCCATTCAGTATCTGTGCTTCAGAAGTCACTCTAGCATACCACACACGTGTGTGTGTGTGTGTGTGTGTGTGTGTGTGTGTGTGTGTGTGTGTGTGTGTGTGTGTATATGGGGGTGGAACAGAAGAAAAGTATTGATTTTCTTGGGGTAAGAGAATCAAGGCAGTGCAGGAGAGTAATCGCTGGGTGAAAGTCATTGTGGATTATCCTAGAATCCTAGAGATGGTATAGCCCCATAATCAAACTGGGTATGCAGTGTTACTGTACTGACTTTTGTTGTCCTTTATAATGTCAGCACCTCTTTGAGAAAAATGTTAAGCGATTGTCTTGGGATGGATGGGAAATGGGGACTGCAGCATATGGGTGAGTAGCTGCCCTCTCTTACCTACATTTTAGTGATAGGGTATGTTAGCATGCATCATTTCATCATGCTTTTAGGTATTGTGAGTGGGCCCATGAAACACGCATACCTTACATTTAGGAAGAATCACACAGTTAAGGAACGTGAGAGATTATATTGACCAACCTTCAGGGATCATTTTAACAATACTGAGTTTCAGATGCAGAGAGAAACTACATTACGACTACAAATGCAGACGCATTGTGTGCAGCAAACACTTTTGCAAATTCAGTTTGAGTCTGTCCTTTACTGTCTTAGTGGAAGCTGTTTCATTAAACAGATGGGTATACTCTAGAGACTCAGTGGAGATGATGCATTGCTTTTTCATATGCCAGCATATTTCAGAAGAAAAAAAAATAAATTGACTGTCAGAAAATGCCCAGCCCACAAACAATTAAAAACTCTTGTATAACTGAGGGAAATAAAATTGAGTAATCAAATGCCCATCTAACAACCACAGAACACATTTATTATCCACAAAAATGAAAACACATACAATTTAAAAGATAAGTGCACTTTTCCTTTAATCTGTTAAAAATGTTTCAATCAAGCACTGAGTTTCTTATATTCCCTTAACAATTTTCACATCCATCTAACACACCTGACCTTTCTCTCACCTTTGTTAATGTCCATTAATCTCCCTAAACTTTCGGTCTCATAATTTATCACTGTTACATGCTTAATGGGAGCTTAAAAACCTTCACAGATTTTAATGTTTTGAAATGCAGAATCCAAGAAAGTTATTAAAACAAGAAGGTAGGACAGTACTAAAGTCATTAAGCTAAAACCATGAATACTTTTGTCTGAATTTCGTTCCCTTTTGCATATAAGATGCTAAATCCTAGACAAGTCACTTGATTTTTCTTACATTCTTGATTTCCTCTCCAAAATGTGACTTGTTCACAGCTCGCTTCCTAAATGTCATGTATTGTATTTGGTCTACTCTTTATTTTTAATTACCACAATGTTGGATTTTTAGCAAAGGCCAGAAGTATAAACTCAGTAAAACATGAAAAGAAACTATATTAACAGTAACAGCAAAAGATAAGTAAAAAAAAAAAATCTTTTAATCAATGAGTCTTGTACTTTAAAATAAAGTAAGAAACTAACATTCAAAATATGTCATTTCCCAGGGTAATTACTGCTGCTAGTAGGTGGCAAGTGAATGAATGAATGAATACTGCAACCATCATTCTAAGGTAGTGTGAAATATGTTTCATACATAAATAAACCCATCAACATATTACACTTTAGCAATGTCTTCTATCTGAAAATGCAAAAGCATTTATGACCAATAACTTCTGTAATGTAAGACCCAGCTATCTGGTTTTGTTTTTCATTTGCTTTTTAACAAACAATAACATTTTATTTATTTACTTGTGTGTGTGTGTGTGTGTGTGTGTGTGTGTGTGTGTGTGTGTGTGTGTGTGTGTGTGTGTGTGTGTGTGTGTGTGTGTGTTCATTATACAAGTACTAGGACTTTGCACATTAAACTTCTTTCATTTTGCAGATTATATGAGAGACAGCTTTTATACTCACAGCACTCTGTTATTGTTGTTTTTTAAAGTTATTTACATCTGTTTGTTTAGAAATGAGAAACATTTCTGCCTCCTTACAACACACCTAAAGATATACATTGTAGCCTTTAATTTGAAGCAACCAAATGAATTTGTGTAATAACCCAGATAGCCGAAGTGTTTACTGAAGAAGGCGGGATCATATGCCAACATTGTCTCCCCTTCCCCAATGAAGGGACAGGAAAGAGCTGTAATCCTAGCAGCTTCCAGTAGAGGCTGGATATAGCAGCAGGAATGTTATGCTAAAGCAAGTGACGGACAACAAAAGGAGGCAACATGAAGTATGTGATCTCTGGAAGGGGAAAAAACAAAAAATAGGGGTAGGATCACTGTCCCAATCACAACAGACCTAAACTCTGTCTGATATTTTGGCAGTGCAGAAAGGTCCAGTTCCTACCTCAGGAACCTGCCAACCATGACCCCTAGAATATGGTGCATTCTAAGTAACACAAGGGTTGCATTCCTCAGAGGAAGAAGTCATAGCCCTTAGGGGTAAAATTTGGAGTTGCCTAGCAGCATTTGGCTGAGATATGCAGTACGTCTTTATGGGAGTTAAAAATCACATCAGGTTTAGCAAAGGTATAGAGAGGACACCATTAACTTTACCACTTTTTCTTTTGGAATGAATCTTGGCCTTATAGCATTGCACTATCTTATTTTATTTAAAGATGTGCACATAATTGTGAAAATGTTAATTTAGATTTTTCTTCAGCAATTTAGTATACTTAGACATGTATGTATGAAAGAAATTCCTCTGAAATTATTGACAGATTTTAGGTTGAATATTATTTTGAGTATTAGGTTTTTCTATATACTTTGTGCAGCTTTTTTAATCTTCTGTTATGGTATCTGACATAGCCATTTAAGTGCAAAATAAACTGCTTAGAATGTGCAGTTATAACTGGCTGAGTGACTTGACAGTCACATATACAAAGACATTTCTTATAGTTTTGTTATCCGTGCTAGGTTATTTGTCTTCTGTTAGGCTTCATTAATACATTTACATATATCATTTATCAGACCTTCTCAGGCATATCACAATTACATTACAGTAATCCTTTGTTGCTGAAATACTTGACTCTGTATCTGCTGATCACTATTATGTCATTTTAGCCATATGCTTCCCACAGAAAATGGTTGACATTTAACTGTGAAATTGGACACCTGGGTTTGAATCCCATCAGTTCCCAATTTCCTACTACGTGATCTTGGATAAGGACCTCTTCAAGGCTTTTTACTAACTATACAATGTTCATTCTAATGAATATGTGAGGAAGAAAAGAGGTTGTATGCACCCCTCTCACTGACATACTTAGGAAGGAGGCCTTCCTTCACTGAACTGGAGATGCAGCTAGGTCACAATAGGTTTGACAAAAAGTAGCTGTCAGTGCTTTGGCATAACCTGATTCTGAACAGCTATAGTTCAGCAAAGCATATACCTTAGGAAACGTATGAACCTTTTTTTTTATTCTAGCTATTTTTACTTGCTGTCTGTACCTGCTGTTATACGAAGCTTCTATACTGAAGCTCTGTGCTTTTCAGGTTTCCACTAAAAAAGTCACTGGATTGTAGGGTTAGCAGGATAGCCAAATCAGATAAGTATTAGCAGCTGTAGCTTATTACTTTGGTTTAAGTCTGGGACACAGCTGCAGCTATTTTTGTTTATAAGCTGAGACGTCTCAATCATTTATTTATTTTAATGAATAATCACCATTTTGATGTACATACCTTTCATACCAACAACAAAGAACCAAAGACAGCTCATTGCAATGATTGTGTTGCCAATATGAATATCTTTAAAATGACCTGCCTAAAGTTCTCTAGCAAAAACAAGTAACTAAGTAAATAAATATCAGTAATAACATACCCACTTTGGAAAGTGTTTAGGTTCTACACAGATCTGAAATAGCCACTCACACCCCAAAGTTTACAATATCATTGTGATCAACTGTTGGTCACCTTAATGACTACTGACCTTTGGTACTAATTCCTCGAAGATCAGTGATCTTCATTAGCATGCGTGGAAACATGTGTGGCTTATTTGGTCGACGCCTGCGTGCATAGACTTTCAGTGCTTCCAACAATGGCTCCTGCAGCTTATCCACTTTCTCCGGCTCTTCCAGGTCCATCCGATCTATACAAAATAGAAGCAAAGGGATGGCCAGTTACTCTTGTCAAGTAGAGAAATACAACATGGTATAGTGAGCTAATCATACTTGGGAACAGATCTAATGAGTTTCAAATTATACAACACTTTTATTCATGCATATCCTGTGACTTTCTATGTATCAGTTGATTTGCCTGAACCACATGTCAAATTACAACACTGTTATCTGAAAGAAAAAAAACACAGTCAAATGCCTTTAAAATGAGACATTAAATGGCTTGAAATATAGTACTTAAGGTAACATTTGCCATGTTGTTTACTGGCAGAGGTGTAAAAGTTTTTTCATTTAAATTCTTCACACTCAGGCTTCTTGTAATGGACATTTTGCTCTTCTGGTGTGAACAGCAAAACAAACATTCCAAAAGGCTAGTGTTATCTGCTGTTAGCAAGGATATTTGCATAACCATCTTTAGAACATTTTCTTGTCAAACATTGCTGTACTCATATATTTGTACTAAATTACAGCATATACAATCTGCTTAAATTCAGGGCATATTTCAGTAACATGGCACTAATAACACCTTACATTATCTCACCCTTCTGCCAAAGTGTAGCTATAACAGGAGAACCTTAAGTTGCAATACAGGAGTCAAAAGAAGTTATTTTCAATTCTGTCCCTAAAATGCCAACCAATTGGCACAGTGAAAGGGTATTGCTCCTAATCAGCTTATCCTGGTTTGAGTCCTCATCTAGATGCAAAGCTGCAAGTTGAAAAGTGAGGGCAAAGTGACTTTGCACCAGCTCTCCTTCCTCAAATGGAAGGTTTATTGTCACAGCTCACTGCATGGTCATCCTCTAGCAAAGACTAGTTGTAAGCATATGGATGGAAGACAGACCCATACACAATGTTAGCAGATATTCTGAACACAAATGTACATATATGATAGAATGCCTGGATATACTCTCCTACACTGCTGTTCTGCAAATTGTTGCTTTAAGAACATAAGACCGTATAAAGACAAAATAAAAATCTGTATAGGGAAAATACGATTGCCTCGCTGGCTATTTACTGCACACCTCTTTCCCAACCTCTGAAGGATACACATTGGAAGGAAATCCTCATTGGAAAGAACTGATCTCTGCTACAGGGTGAGCTGGCCTATAAGGTCAGTGGGGACATAAATGGTCAAAATATGGTGCAGTACAGAACAGGGCCAGAGGTCCATGGAGCGTGCAGGAGCAAAAAATAGTTTTGTCCCTCAACACAGTATTAGGACTACTGAGCAACCTGACTATGAAGACTGGATGAGAGCAATAGTAGGTAAGTCAGACCAGTGAGTAGAGAGGAGTGAGGTTAAAACAGCAAGGCCACTACAGAGAACAGAGCTGCAGACAAGTTTGTTAGGTATATAACTTTTCCAATTCAACTAGAAACTATAGCTTGGGATGTATCCTAAAGTATGTCAGCAGTTGTTTAGCCTGAAAATCAGAGGCTTGTTATCTTTCTTCACTTACCTGACCTATTTTGGTAAAGGAAAGAGGAAAATAACTTCAGATCACTAGATAACTGGTGTATTGGCAAAAATAAATACATAAACAAATAAAGTCTGTATCAGAAAATTGCAAACATCTGGAGTATGGAGGTGGTTCTTGAAGCTAACATAGCTTCCAAAGAGAGGTAGTTAAAATGTCTACAGAAGACCGGATACTCTGAAAACTTACCGAGATTGAAGGACATTTGGATGATGAAATGAAGACCGCTGGATGGGGAGTTGAAAGATATTGAGAAAAGTGCTTTTTGATCAATTAGATGCAGTGGTAGAATTGCAGAAGGACACAAAAAGTACAGTTATGTACACTTACCATAAATGTTGATGTTCGAGTGTATTCAGTGCTGCGGTCATCACATTTGGGTTATCTGCCTGCAGGTAGCCCTCAGTCAGACTGAATACAGAGTCTTGGGATTTCTGCATCAGATGCTGTCGCTTCTTCCATGACGTCAGGTTGTCAGGGGTATAAAACATGCAGCCGATGCCATTACATCAGTTTTTCTTGCCACAGATGTCAGGAGCCCCCAAAATAGGAAGCCATCCAATGGTATGGAACACCCCTAGCAAAAAGCAAATACCAGTGATATAAGGTATTCCAAACAAAAAGGACAGGCAGAAGTAAAGAGAAGACAGTGGGCTGGAGGGAGGGTAACCAGGACTGCAACAGTGAATGCACTCGAACATCTACATTTATGGCAAGTGTGCACAACTGTACTATATTCTTCGTGTTTCACTGTTGCAGTCATCACATTTGCGTTGATTCCCAATGCTGAGGAAGAGTGGAGGTAGTTAAGAAGCATTAGGGCTGGCAATCAGGCCCTGTAAAACTGCCATGGCAAATCCAGCTCTGGATTTAGAAAAGATAGGCAAGTGGTAATGCTTTGTGAAAGTGTGCACATAGCTCCAGGTTGCAGCTTCCAGGATGTCCCTGGTAGGGACTCCCCTGAGAAATGCTGTAGAGGTTGATGTAGCCCTAGTGGAATGTGTTCTGATCCCCTGTGGGGTAGGTTTTCCATGGTGTTTGTAGCAGAAATGGATGCAGTGTGCTATCCACTTAGAAATGGTTTGCTTTGAAATGGCCTTGCCTTCTGCCCCTGCAGCAAAGCTGACTACCAGCTGGTCAGATTTTCTGAGAGGTTTAGTCCTGTCCAGATAGAACCTAAGTTGCCTGCACACGTCCAAGAAGTGCAGGATCCTTCCCCCTTTATTCTGAGGACTAGGGAAAAAAGTTGGCAAATGAATGGACTGGTTTAAAGCCACACTAGACACCACCTTGGGCATAAAAGATAGGTTAGTCCTGAGGGAAACCCTGTCCGAATGGAAGATAATAAAGGGTTCCACTGGCATAAGGGCCTGCAATTCAGACACTCTTCTTGCTGAAGTGATGGCTAGAAGTAAAGCTGTTTTCCATGAGAGGAATTTTAACTCTGCTGTAGCTGCAGGTTCAAATGGCGGAAGGGTGAACTTTTCCAGTACAAAGTTAAGGTCCCAGGCTGGAGTGGGAGCTCTCCTGGGGGTTCTTAAATTTTTGGCTCCTCTCAGAAACTGTTTTACCAGAGGATGAGAGAAGAGGAGTGGCTCAGTATTATAACCAGCTGAGATGGCAGAGGCATGAATCTTAATTGAAGAGAAGGGTAGGCTTTTGTGGAGCATTTCTGTTAAGTAATATAGAATATGAGGTAAGCTGGGCACGGTTGTGTCCATTCCCTGAGACTGGCTCCAGGAACAGTATCTTTTCCACTTTTCCGAATAGGATTTCCTAGTAGTAGGCCTCCTTGCCTCAATAATGACAACCAGCACCTGCTTACTGAGGGTTGCTGGTGAAGGGGATGAGCCAGGCTGCAAGGTTCAGGGTCTGTAGCTGAGGGTGCAGAATCTGGCCCGCCTGCTGGGACTGCAGGGAAGGAGTCTGGGGCAGGTGCCATGGTGGCAGCACTGTCAGACTGCGCAAAAGAGGGTACCAGTGCTGGCGTATCCAGTCTGGTGCAATCAGGATTGTCCTTGGCTTGTCCTGTTTGATCTTTAGTAGAACCTGTAAGAGGAGGGGCAGAGGGGGAAAGGCAAAGACTGAGAGGCTTTCCCAGGTAAAGGACAGGGCATCCACTTTCCAAGCTTGGCTGTGGGAGTTCTGGTGCAATATTTCCTCAATTGATAGTTCTGAGGGGAAGCAAAAAGGTCCACCTCTGGTGCCCCCCCCATCTGTTCCTCAAAAGCTTGAATATTTTGGGTTCCAGTTTCCACTCATGTGGGTCCATCTGATTTCTGCCTAAGTCGTCTGCCAGTGAATTTAGTTTGCCTGGCAGGAATTGAGCCTGCAGGTGCACATGGCTGCTCAAGGCTGTGTTCCACAGAGCTATGGCTAATCTTGCAGAGTGGGTAGGAATGGATTCCCCCCTGCTTGTTTATGTACGACATGACTGTGGTGTTGTCTGTCTTTACCAATAGTTGTCCTGGAAGAATAAGGCCTTTGAAGGCTGTCAGAGCATTCTGTACAGCTAACCTTTCTTTTTGATTGACATGCAGGTGCATTTTCTGTGGGCTTCATTTGCCCTGAATGCACTGCCCTACCATGTGAGCCCCCCATGCATAATCTGATGTGTCTGTTGTCAGGGTTTGGGCGGCAGAGGGTAGAGTGAAAGGGAGTCCCTTGTTGTGGTTGCAGGCCTCTGCCCACCAAAGGAACTCTGTCCTTAGACAAGGAATGATAGGAATCATTGTTTCCAAGTCCTGAGAATGTTGACACCAGAGACTTTTTAAGTACCATTGAACTTTTCTCATATGCAGTCTTGCATATGGAATTAGTAGAATGCAAGAGGCCATGAACCCTAGGGCTTGCAATATTTTTCTTGCAGATAGCCAGGTTTTGGTGGCCAGTAGATTGAAGTAGTTTGTCAAATAAGTTTGTTTCTCTGGAGTTAGGAATGCCATCTGGGAAGTTGTGTTCAAGCTTGCTCTCAGGAATAGCTGTGATTTCTTTTCGTTGATGGTGTACCCCCAGTGAAGTTAGAAGTCTCTTTACAAATGCCAGGTGCTGTAGTAGCAATTCCTGACTGTCCGCCTGAATCAAGCAATTGTCCCAAGTATGGGTAAATTTGAATTATTCTCTGCCTGCAATATGCAATGGCTGGAGCTAGACACTTTGTGAATACCCTGGGTGCAGTAGATAAGCCAAAGGGAAGTGCAGAGAACTGATGGTGCATAGAGCCTGCTCTGAAGCGTAGGAATTTCATGCAAGATTCCCTTATGGGGATGTGCAGATAAGCTTCTTTTAAGTCTGGGGTTGCTAGCCAGGAGTCCTTGGCTAGCATAGGAAGCAGCTGTTGGGGAGTTAGAATTTTGAATTTTTGGAACCACCAGAAAGGTGTTGAGAATAGACAGATCCAGGATAGGACACCAAGCGTTTTCTTTTCTAGGTACCAGAAACAGTCTGGAATAATAGCCTTGCCCCCTTTGTTCTGCTGGAACAGGTTGAATAGCCTTGATACTGAGAAGAGAAAGTACTTGCTTTTGGGCCTCTGCCCACTGGTTTGTGGAGAGGTCTGGCTATCCGCTTAGGGTTGGAAGTGAGTGGAAGTGGAGTCTGTATCCCTGGGAAACAATGTTTAAGACCCATCTGTCCAGGGTAATGTACTCCCAGTTTTTGGCATGCAAGGCAAGTTCCCTCCTACAGGTGCAAGAACTTGGGCAAGGCTTGGAAGAGTTAAGGAAAAGTCATTGTGCAATTTTACCATAGGATGGAGGTTAACTACTCCCTGTTCTGGATGTGGGAGCACTCCAATGCTTAGATCTGTACATAACCTGAGACTGAAGTCTTGGTGGTCTGCTGCCCCTGGGTTTGGATGGAAAAGACCTAGAAGGGACTGGAAAAGACCAGTTTTTAGAAGCCCAATGCCTACTGAATATAGGTGGCTGAACTTGTAAGAAATCTTTAACAGTTTGCATAGATTTAGCTTTCTCCTCTATCCTTTTGAGGACTTCTTCTGCTTTATTGCCAAATAGATGCTCTTGGTTTAATGGTGCATCTAGTAATTTTGTTTTGACATGATCTGACATATTTTGTTCCTTAAGCCAAGCATGCCTTCTAAGAACAGACCCAGTGACAGCAGCCCTGCAAGATGCTTCTAAGGCATCAACCCCCGCATTGCAAAGTATGTTTACCAACTTGGTTAGCAGAATGCATTAACTCTTGTAAATCTGTGTGTTCTGCACAATCAGGAATCAACATCATTTTCTGTTTAATTAGCTCCATAATATGCTGCTGATACTTTAACATATGAAATTGGCAATGTAAAGCTTTAATGGCAAGAGTACCGGAGGTGTATACCTTCTTACCCCATCTGTCTAAAGCCCTGGAATCCCTGTCCGAAGGGGTAGAATTTTTGGCAGTTGTGGCCTTAATGCCTTTAGGTTCCCGGGAAATGGTCTCTGGATCCGCAGTAGGATTCTTAAAGAGGAATTTGTGGGAGTCAGGTACCCTATAATACCTGTCAGGTTTCCTGGGAGCTGGAAGCAAAGTATCAGGGGTAAGGCTGGATTCCAGCAAGACATCATCTACAATTTCCAGAACAGGAGGGATAGCTAGAGGCCTGTGCTGAGGCAAGTTTAAATATTCCCTGAGTCTCTTTTTGGACTGAGAGTAGTCCTGGCTCTCCCAGCGGAAATGCTCTCTAAGGGTATGCAGGGTTTCACCAAAAGAGAAATCTTCAGGTGGGGAAGCAGAGGGAATGGAATCCTCTGCATCACAATCCTCATAGGTAGATAAGTGTTGTTGTTGTGTCTTTCGGCTTTTCCCGGTTAGGGGTTGCCACAGCAGAACTCCGGTCCGCTAATTATTGGCAGTAGATTTTTACGTGCCGAGTTGTCGGCTCTGATGCACAACCTTCAACAAAGGTACGTCCATTCACGCATGTCTCCATACAGAAGACGCTCTAGCTGAGAATCGAACAGGACATCTTATTGTGAGGTGACAACGCTACTGCAGCACTGGTGATAAGGGTATGTCCTGATAATCAGAAGGATCAGAGTTATCAGACTCCTGATCAGAAGAATCAAAAGGAAAATCAGTTATTGGTCTTTTTGAGGGGGAAGGCTGACTTCCCCTAATTAAAGTAATGAGGTCTTCAGCCATTCCAAGCATTTGTTTTTGTGGTATGTGGGCCTGAGAATGTGCTTTGCTCGTCGGTTTCCTAGGCGTAGTGCGAACTTTAGGCCTGAGAAATTTGGTATTTTTAGTTTGAAACAAAATTGTCGGTTTAATATGAAAATTGGGAAGGCCTGAATACACCCTCAGAAGCCAGTGCCAGCACAGCGGCTCCGGACCCATCCAAGGTAGAGACATCAGCAGGTTCCATAGTCGAAGAAGCATCTCGCAGAATACCGGACTCCGAATGGGTCTCAGTAGAGGCCTGCGAATCTGTAAAAGCTGGTATCAGGGGTTGTGAAAGTGTGTCACTGAGTACCGGTGGACTGGCAACTAGCTTAACGGCAGCATCGTTGGCAGTTTTGGACCTATGCGGTCTGTCACTGTCTTTATCCTTACTTTTTTTTGGAAGATCAGTAGTTGGATGGCTTATCTAAGCCATTTCGGAGTACGGAGATCGAGAGCAAAAGAATTTAGCTACAAAAATAGCCCAATGACGAATAGTTTGGGCGTTGAACAAGGCACAAATCCGACAGCGAGGGATGTCATGGTCTGGGCCTAAACAGGCGATGCAGTAAGAATGAAAATCTCTGTGTGGTATTTGCTTTCCACAGGCAAGACAATTATTAATTTTTTCTGACATCGGTTAGAGCAAGAAAAAAGGATCCCCAACAGGGTACTTATCTTTTAGAAGACTTCAGGTCTGAAACTCGAAAAACGAAAATTTCAGGAGGGGGACGACTGGCACTTGCGAACTGCTTCTGCTTCGGGCACCGCACGGCAAGAAAGACTGATGTAATGGTGACGGCTGCATGCTTTTATACCCCTGACGACCTGATGTCATGGAAGAAGTGACAGCATCTGATGCAGAAATCCCAAGACTCTGGTATTCAGGCTGACTGAGGGCTACCTGCAGGCAGATAACCCAAATGTGATGACTGCAACAGTGAAACACGAAGAACATCTGACAAGGATTTATGTATCAAATAATCAGATTAAGTTGGAATAAGTGAAACTACAGTTAGTGAATACAAAATACAATGCATGAAGAAAAATAAAAATCATACATTTGGTTGACTTGCCTTAAAAAAAAAAAAAAAACAGAAGGGACAAGACCCCATACGATTTTGCAGATGTTATTGGACTCTTGGATTGGCATGTAGGAGGAAGATCCAGATACAGAAAAAGCCAATCAGATCATCTTGTCGATATCATTAGCAAATGAAAACTGCCAAGGCTGCTCATAGGTTTATAGGACGATACTAGGCTACTGGCCCGGAGGCCATTATAAGCCTAGCCAAGAATTTCACCCATGTTTCCACAAAGTCAGCATCTGTTTTCCCTGTCCAGCAGGGACACAGGTGGGATCCCAGTCAAACAGATAAAAATCTTTCCAGCATCACCTGACCAATCATGATAAACCTAAAACTTCAAACAATGGTTCTTATTTGTACGTCGTTTGTCAGAGCTTATTTAAAAAAAAAATCCTTCAAGTGACATTCTCTATGTTAATAGGGCTATATCATGCTATACTCCGTTCCCTGTCCAAATGTTATATTTCAAACAATGTAATTATCTCTGCAAGTAAGTGAATATCAAATATTACTAAATATCTCCAACCTGCTCATTATTCAGGCAATGAAAAAATGCAATCTAAATCCAACTGCTTGTTTTTCAACCTGTTACTATTCATATGCATAAAAAGCTACCTTGCTGCATTAAATGTATAAATTCCTGGAGCAAGTAATCAGTTAGCAATTAAGTGTCCATTTGAGACTGCTCAGCTTATAAAAAGGAAGCAAGTGCAAACAGGATGATTATCTACTTTGCCACTTTTGCACAAAAAAAAATCTCTGCATTGTGGAAATTGGGGAAAAGGTTATTTTACAATGCAAACCAAGTTCTGTACGAGTAGAACTTCAATGCTGCAACAGTGTGAAAGAGGAATAGAATTCCATCTTAGTAGCAGGGTTGGACCAATTTCATTTTGTGCACCCTGCCTACTTCAGGATCTTTTCCCAGATGGAGTAAAAATCTTTGTGTAACAAAATGACACTGTTTGCCATGACATACTGGGCTACGAGGGTGGGTGATCAAAAGCAGGATGCATATTGTCTTGGAGAAGAAGAAGAAGGAGGAAAGGTGGAACAGATGAAACAGAAATCAGGATCAGTTCTGTATCTTTTTTTCCAAAATAGGATGTCTCAAAGAGAAAAGCTTGCTGACAGTTTTAGTTAATTAGGTTTTATGAGCCTTTGTTTTTCATTCTTGGATATTCTAAGACAGTAAACTGATAGGGTCTAGGATGAAATATTTGATTGGTCAGTGGAATTGCAAGTAAAAACAATACTTTCAAGAGGGTGGAGGCATTGGAACCAACAATAGTGCATAGGTAAACAGAGGCAAGTTAATGTGGAAACAATTATAACCCCCCTCACCTTTTCCCTGTGAAATACTGTTGGGTCAAGATTTGACTGTTTGTTTAACTTTGTTAGTATTGCTATAAATTTCTTTAGTAGGATATCCCTATTTACCGTTTTTAAAAAGTGCTTCTATAAAATTGATGCTGAGTGCCTCATTACAACAGAAAGGGGTGGGGTATTTGATACAGAAGAAAGGCCTGGTCATCTACTTCTGTTCCTCGCTTGCCTAGTAAACACTAAATGATGATGGGTGATTATAGGTATTAAATGTGACTTCACAGCCCTGTGTAGCCATTACCAGATGCTGGACGACCTGTGAGCCCTTATGGTTGATGGTGTACATAAAATGCTGCCCATAAAATGGGTTGTTTTGTTCTTCATACGTTATACCACTATTTAGATGTAGAAATTTTGGCTTTGTTAATCTAAACTGATTACATTTTTTAAATTTTACTTTTGTGCAATGGAAAAGGACAGCGTGATGTACAAAAAATTGTTCAATTAACACATATGGAGAAAAATCCAACATTAAATGAGTCAGCACATATTTCACATTCTTGGGAGGGGAAAGATATATGACTAAGTAAAACATGACTCATTAAATAACAGATTTATGTCCTGGTCACTATTTTCTGTGCTAGCTTATAATGCAGAACAGTTTGTACTCAGGAAAAAAAACATTCAAGCTGGTGATTTAATGTACACTTATGAATGAGACAAGATTTGTCACAGACTTTGGCATTTTCTTCTTGTATAGTATTACTATTTATTTATTATTGGATGGCAGTAAACCTGAGTGAGTTTATTCAGCAAGTCATCTCACTATATTAAGACTGATTCCAGCAGCTTCAGCTTGAATAGTGTATATGTCTAAGCAAATTATTTAAACAAACCAAATCTCCATGGCCATGTCTAGAAACAGGTGTTGCTACCTGGTGCACCTTAAACAAAGTTAATAATGCCTTAATATAATAGCAACACAACAGAAGGCACTCTGATTAGAACCAGACATAGGCAATCAATCACTGCTTTACACAAGTAAAAATGAAAGAGATACAAGAAATAAGTACCAAAGTTTAAAAAAAAAAAAAAAAAAAGGGAAAAATCGTCATGTAAATGAAGTATTTGTTGAGCTATAGATTTCATATAATAACTGACAGTACTAGAAAAGTATGTAACAATCGTTACCCGCACAGATGAGACAGATGGCACTGAGTATTCCGGTTTCTGTGTCATCCATTTCGAGTGGGAGAAGTTGACTAGCAAAGGCAAAAACAAGGTCTGTGAGGGGACCAAATCCAGCATTGTGCATCTGAGTTCGGTTCAGAGTCAAGCCATCAGAGAATGTCATAGTGTCTTGCTCTGGGGTGTATCGAGTGCAGATTCGAAGCATCTGCGGCAAAAAAAAAAAAAAAGAGAGAGACAAAAGCATCATTAATGTCTGTACACCACATATCACACTCTGCAAATTATTAATAATTCGTAACTACCAAAATAGTAGTGAACTTGAAGCATTTGCGGTCAAATGCATTTTTGATTTATGTACTATCTATGTAAAAAAATGTTAAATGCATGACAAGCATTGACAGCATAACATGATAGAACACCATAAGTCCTTATCTTTGATTTCCATGCACTTTATTGTATGCATAAGGTCAAGCCATTCATAAGTAGCACACGTCTCTGAAAAGTTGCCGAGTATTGAGTCTCAGCAACAAAACTTAACGTTCATTCACTGTATCAGTGGAGTCAACTCAATTATTTATTGTCGTACTTTCAGAATGCTAATAAATTGCTGTGATGTTTTATGTTTCTTCTTCTTTTTTAACTTTACTGCTGTATTTTTCAATTTACAACTGAGCCAACTAAAACAGTAGGTTTCCAGGGACAGAAAACCATTGGCATTTCTGCTTCCAGTGTTTACTGCCCTCCTGTGTTTTTACTAGTATGAGTTCCTAAGTCACACAATGCAGATCAAAGCTTGACACAGAAGCTTTGAAATTTTGTTTTGTACAATGAGACACATTGTCTCCAGAAACATGCAGGCTTTCATTTTAAATTTGACAATACAATGTGCATTTCACATTGTGCATCGAGAATCCTAATTCAAGAACGTCTTTAAATGGTTTTCATCTAAAAAAAAAAGTTAATGGATCTTACAGAAACTGTACTACACTGATATTTTTCTGCCTACTTATTTTGAGTTTTGACAGTAATCGTCATTAGGTTTACACAACAGTCAGATCATATTTACTGAATTCATTACTTAACAATACAATCTACAGACACAAAAAATGCAAAAAAAAAAAACCAAAACATGACAAGTCACAGGTGCCGGTGCACTCATGAACAGAAAATAACAGTAATACAAGATCTAAGCAGAATACATGGAGACACAATTGCAGAGAAAAAAAATAAGTTCATTCAAGTAGAAAAAATACACTTTTTGAAGACAGTTTGCTTTGGGGGAACACTGCTGAGTCAGGGATACTCTTTGAGACAGGCTTGGTTATAGATAGCAAGGCAGGTTTTAAAGCTAAGAAGAGGTTTAGGCCAATGTGTGGTAGCTGTGAATAATACTTTGTTACCTGGCTATTTCTTATTATTTGGAAAATAACTTTTTTTCTGTTGTGGAGAAATAAACTTCTGAATTACCTGTAGGTTCATGATAAATATCAGTAGTGGCAGAATAAAATTATTGTACATCTACACCTGTAGGAAAATTACAGAATGTACCATGATAACCAGCTGGTAGAAAAACTATTATGGGAAATATAAGAAATAGTGGCTCAGAATGTGAGATGGTGGGGGGGGGGGGGGGGATAGAGCAGAAGAGTAAGGCTGTCTCATGGAAGGGCTAGCCATCGGGTGGTCTGAACCTTGGCTCTTGACGATTACACCCAAACCTTATGTGCAATAATGGAAAAAAGGGTGAGTGGATGGATGGACTCACCAGTCAGATAAATACAGGGCAGCAAAAGAATAAGGCAAAATCTGCTCTAATGACCAGCCTGTACTTCTTTATCAGTTTGCTCTTTCGGGATGTGTTACCCCAGGAAGGGTCATGTCTGTCAATAATTTTATAGGTCATACTGTATGCATTTGTGGCTGTAAATTTACAGTGATGATGATGTACCGGAGCTTTTCTCCCATGGTTTTGGCCCATCAGGAATCCTGATTAATGTTAATAAATATAAATCAGTAAGAAAATAGACTCATTTGATACATGTTTCAGAATGACATAAGACAGGACAGTCCTATTCAGCACTACACATCCCTGATCCAACCAACATAAAGGGAAGGAAGAAAGAAGAAACCTTTTGTAAGTTCACTGGTGCTGTAACAGCAGACAGCTGAAAAAACTGAACCAATATAATGTGGGATTTCTCAACCAAAGGAAAGGATTCTATTTATCACGCAAGCCAAGGAATAGAATGGGTATACCTCATTTTAGTTGGGATACAACAGAAAAATTCAGAAATGCTGTAAAAGTGTTTAGGTCAGCTCCTACCCATAATGACCTAGTAGATAGCATGCTCTCCTTTGAGAACCACATAGCCAAAATGGTCAGGAAATCCTGATCACAAAGGGTTTCTCATCCAAATCCAAGGAGGTGATTGTGCCCCTTTACTCCTCACTCATTAGGCCCATAATAGAGTACAATGCCCCATTTGGGATGTACCTCACTAGACACTTGCAACAACTAGAAAGACCACAGACGTACCTCACTAAGAGGATTAAGAGCCTTAAACAATTACTCTATGAAGCATGACTAAAAGAGCTCCAGCTCTTCTCAGTCGCTTACCATCTGCTCAGAGGTGACCTATGCCTGACCTATAGGGCCATGTCAAACCCTGAACTAATGGACATGCTTCACCTTAAAAAACGAGATCCCTCAGAACCACTCGTTCTAGCGACTTGAACCTATGCACAACAATAAACAGGACATACTGGAGGGATAGATTCCTGTCCCAGTGACTCCCCTCACTCTGGAATAGAATCCCAATCCATATTCGACAGAGCTCCTCTCTGACCCTCTTCAAGAGAAATCTTGATGAGTGGATGGGTAATCGTAAGTTCTACCTTGGGATCACTTCAAGAGCCCTGTTAGACAGAGGCCCAGGTTACTAATTTAATGGGGAGGTGAAAGCCATCACTCTGTGGCTAGGCTTATAAATGCCCCCGGGCAGATATCCTAGTACTTACCTATGAACTTATATGATCCAAATATACATTAGAATGTGTATGAGAAAGACTTTGAAGTATGTGAGCAAAAACAATGGCACATAACTGCAAATGGCATGTTACAATAGACATCAGATGTGGAATGGAAAACAATCATGTCAAGAACTACCTGCCTAGCATGTTAGCATGTTCTTCAAGTTGCATCACTGAAGCAAATGTTGTAGGCAAATTTCTTCTAATATGCCTTAAGCATGTAATAAAGGTGTAGAGAGATAGCTAGTAGCTAACAAAGTATAAATCTGCTTTCAAGCACTAATAATGCTCACTAGACACACAGGTATTACAATGGTTCAAATCCTACTTAGAAAACAGACAACAAACTGTCCTTTGGGACAATAATTTATCCACACATCTCCCTATTACCCTTGGTGTCCCTACAATAACTTATCCACATATCTCCCTATTACGCTTGGTGTACCTACAATCACCTATCCACACATCTCCCTTTTACCCTTAGTGTCCCTTCAGTAACTTATCCTCACATCTTCCTATTACCCTTGGAGTCCCTACAATAACTTATCCACATATCTCTCTATTACCCTTGGTGTCCCTACAATCACCTATCCACACATCTCCCTTTTACCCTTAGTGTCCCTTCAGTAACTTATCCTCACATCTTCCTATTACCCTTGGTGTCCCTACAATAACTTATCCACATATCTCCCTATTACCCTTGGTGTCCCTACAATCACCTATCCACACATCTCCCTTTTACCCTTGGTGTCCCTACAGTAACTTATCCTCACATCTTCCTATTACCCTTGGTGTCCCTACAATAGCTTATCCACACATCTCCCTATTACCCTTGGTGTCCTTACAATAACTTATCCACACATCTCCCTATTACCCTTGGTGTCCCTACAATAACTTATCCTCACATCTTCCTATTACCCTTGGTGTCGCTACAATAACCTATCCACACATCTCCCTATTACCCTTGGTGTCCCTTTGGGACAATAACCTATCCACACATCTCCCTATTACCCTTGGTGTCCCTACAATAACTTATCCTCACATCTTCCTATTACCCTTGGTGTCGCTACAAAAACCTATCCACACATCTCCCTATTACCCTTGGTGTCCCTTTGGGACAATAACCTATCCACACATCTCCCTATTACCCTTGATGTCCCTCAAGGCTCTATCCTGGGACCTCTCCTTTTCTCTATATTCATTAATGATCTAAATATAAATCTTCCTCCAGCTACCTGCATACAATATGCTGATGTCTCCACATTAATTTGTGCCGCTGCTTCTTCAGCTGAACTCCAATCCATCACCCAAAAAGTACTTAACATAGTAGAAAACTGGTTCCTTCAATGCTGCCTCCTCCTAAACCCCTAAAATACTAAACTATTGCTGTTCACTCCTACACAAAAGTCCTCCCCAATAGATCTCACAGTTATATCCAATAATGGGACTGTCATATCACCTGACCCAACCACCAAACTCTTAGGTGTAATAATTAACCACAACCTTAACTCTGACTCACAAATTAACTCAACCATTAAATCAGTTAGTAGAAAACTAGGTTCCCTTTACAGGATTAAACCTTTCCTTATTCCTGTAGCCAGAACTACCATTGCCCACACCCATCTTATCTCCACCCTCCTCTGTGCCTCCCCCATTTATACTAATCTATCCAAAAGCAACCTCAACAAACTGGCAATCTCCTATAACAACATTGCCAGATTTGCCACTGGTACCCCATTTGGAACCCACCACTGTCAAAATCTTACAGCTAGGATGGCTGGAACTGCAAAGCCAGCTTCAATTTCAGCAACTTACTATCACCCACAAGATTTTGTATCATCTCAGTAATACTCCAATACTCTGTAGCCTTATCACCCCTTACAAAAATCTTACAACCCGTCGCTCAGCAGATAAATTACTAGTGACCATCCATAAGTCCTACAACAAAGCAGGTGATTCTATTTTCTCTAACTCTGTGGGGAAAACCTGGAACAGGCTTCCCAGCGAACTATCATCACTTTCCTCATTAGCACTTTTCAAAAAGCAACTAAAACACCCCTTAAAACACAATGGCAATGCCCATGTACTAACCCAGACTAACACTCACCTTTCACTCCACGTCCTCACCTCTCACTATTGCTGCTTCACTGTATACCTCCCTCCCAAATCTCATATAATGGGATTAGTAAGCTTCCTTAATTCTGATTCTAGCCTACTCTTTCTGGAATCTACCTCTGAGTATTAACTGTACAACAAGCATTCTACTGTGAGCACGTTTCCACTATGTACATATTAGCAACTTTTTGTTACTTTGAGTGTAGAAATTTGAAATAACCTTAATAATTAGTTTGAACCTGATCTTTTTTTCTTAGCCTTCAACGTGATGAATGTCAATCCCTCTACTGAGTAAATATGTTTCTGGTAGTACTGTACTGTTTTCTAAACTTTGTAGTCAAGTTTTTGATGTCACTCTCTATCATTCTTGTATTTTATTTTATTTTTATTAGCTTAATGGAGCTTATCTCCCCGGGCCACTACTGAAAATGGACATGTATCCAGTTGGACTAGCCCGGTCAACAAATGTAAAATAAAATAAAATAAGTAATGGAAAATGCTTCACTATTGAAGGAGCATTTTGTGAGGGAAGTAAGAACAGGTGAAGTACTCACATGAAAATATAAAGGGTTATGTACTAGCCTATCTATTACAGTGCAAATGAAGAAAAAAATGCTTACAGGTGGGCAACCACTGGTCAGCAAGTCTGTGCAGTTAAACTCATGAAAGGGTGGCAGACAGGCAAGAACAACCGATCATATTCAGTAGGGTTTGGATTCTGGAAAAAAACAGTGTTCTTACCACTGCTAGCATTCTGGGGTGCCTTTCATCATATGCACCATCTAGTTAGCAATGATCCGTGTTTCAGTCCAATGCTAAAATCCACAGAGCAATGAACATTAACTCACCAGTTCTGAGACATTCCTACAGCCATGTGACCACGTACTATTTTGCTTGAGACACCTTCGTGTGGAGAAACACCAAACTGGTAAGGATAAGGTGGCACTGGTTAAAAGTAAACAAGCAGCATGCCCATGCAAAACAAACAATGCCCACACTGATGCACAAATCTGCCTCATTCCCCTCTTAAAATATTGCTAAAACTTGATTCACATCTAGAAATGATAAAATGTTCTCTTTTGTATTTGATTTACAAATTACAAAAGACTGTACCCACAACATAAAGCCAGATTCTAGTCTTACCAAAATGTCTAGGCAGGCAGATTTGAGGAGTGTGATTTGATCTGCAATTGTTAAAGTTGTGAACCCTGGAAGACGCTTCGCAAATTCCACAATTTTGATGATGCATTTTGTAGACAGTTCACTGAATTTGTCCCACAGACCAAGATCAAGCTGTATTCGGTGATCTGCGCTGGAATTCTATAAAATGGAAACAGAAATGCTAACTATTGCAACTGAAACACTATAGAAAATCTAAAAGCAAAACACTAAAACAAACTACACCATGACAAAAGGAAACAAAACAAATGAAAACAGAAACTTATTTAAACTGATAAGCGGTATAAAGTCTGCAAGCTATATAATACTGATTCACATTCTGGGTAGGGATCTGGTGATCTGTTCAAGAAGCAAGACAGTGAATTATTCTGCTCATCAAACATCAGTAGGACCCACTCCTGT